>NC_052316.1:35251123-35443623 GCF_016432855.1 Salvelinus namaycush
ATTTTTCGTAAGGGAAAAGTTATCCTGCAACAGGCTGATCAAATTAAGATTCTACTTCTGTAACAGAAAGTTGAAGTTCTCCCATTTGAGTATAGGTGATAGATGTTTACAACTGAGCTTTGAACTGAAATATTGAAATATGTTCCGTGTTAAAATATACAGAATAAAAATATAAACGCAACATGTAAAGTGTTGGTCTCATATTTCATGAGCTGAAATAAAAGGTCCCTGAAATGTTCTATATGCATAAAAAGCTTATTTCTCTCAAATTTTGTTCACAAATTTGTTTACTTCCCTGTTAGTGATCATTTCTCCTTTGCCAAGATAATCCATCCACCTGACAGGTGTGGCATATCAAGAAGCTGATTAAACAGCATGATCATTACACAGGGGCACCTTGTGCTGTGAACAATAAAAGGCCACTCTAACACAATGACACAGATGTCTCAAGTTTTGAGGGACCGTGCAATTGGCATGCTGATTGCAGAAATGTCCACCAGAGCTGTTGCCAAAGAAATTAATGTTCCTTTCTTTATCACATAGTTTTAGAGAATTTGGCAGTACATAATAAGGAGAAGTGTCGCACTGCGTGAGGAAAATAGTGGTCACACCAGATACTGACTGGTTTTCTGATCCACGCCCCTACCTTTTTTTTAAAGGTATTTGTGACCAACAGATGCATATCTGTATTCCCAGTCATGTGAAATCCATAGATTAGGGCTTAATGAATTTATTCAAATTGACTGACTTTCTTATATGAACTGTAACTCAGTAAAATCTTTGAAATTGCTGCATGTCGCATTTAAATATTTGTTTGATAGTTTGAAGTAAAATAGTCTGAAGAAAATGTTTCAGATGACCTTCAACAAGATGGCGGCTCGCTGTATGCCTCAGTGACTCCAACAGTTCTGTTCCACTAAAAAGGCTCAAGTCTAGCTTCTCCGGACGTTTCCCCCTTCCGGGCCGGGCCTGAGATTGTAAATGGATGATAGCTGCCATTTGTGAAGGTTACACACAATGTTCCCTGAATAATGATACTGCCACCAGCTACAGTACAGCCAGGTAGTTTGGTGCTCCCTCAGAGGAACAATGTCCAACCACAAACACTGCAGTGCCAAAAGGATTCATTATTAAGAGTTGGCTACAATGAAATATGTCTTGTAAACAACTTTAATTGTATTGTCCTAGATCAACTTAGAATGTATTTGAAAGAATGCACACAAACCATGGTAATATACTATGAGCATGGTCTCTTTTCATACAATGACAAATGCTTGCAAATAATGGCTTCAATTAGGCTACTATATCCACAATTAAACCCACCAGACTTACTTTCATCTGAACGGTCACCTTTTAAATGTCCAATTTGTCCTTAAGAGGCCCATTTGAAAAAAAGTTGAAGCCTGCTTGAAGGACATTTAAATGTCTCATCATTTACATTTGGGCAGAAGGCATTTATAAAAATGTTAAATGACGCTGCCCTCTGAACCAGACCTGGGACTGCTGATGGATCACCTGGAGCTCAGCAGGTGTGTGTGTGTGTGTGTGTGTGTGTGTGTGTGTGTGTGTGTGTGTGTGTGTGTGTGTGTGTGTGTGTGTGTGTGTGTGTGTGTGTGTGTGTGTGTGTGTGTGTGTGTGTGTGTGTGTGTGTGCCTGTCTGTGTGTGCGTGTGTGCGTGTGTGCTCACCCAGGAGTGTTGGGGAGATCCTGTTCTGGACATGAAGCTTTGATTAATGTCTTTTCCACCACAGCCAGTCAGGAGATGTACTACCTGCCATGTTGAGAGCCCATTGTTTAATCCAACAGACGCATCATTTGCACAGCGACGTAGGTTAACGACAGAAAGATAACCATTAAAATATAAATTAATCACTACTACATTTATCTCCTCGTTCATTCATTGTGCCTCTCCCGGTAGACAGACACTACACACAGCGGTGCACACAGACACACACACACACACACGTTAAACAGGAGTCTGTCTCTAGCTCCAACAATTTTGGGACTTCCACCTTGGTTTCCTGCTCTGTGAGATTTGCCTGTTTTATCTTGGCTAAGGGATTCAGCTGTCTTCTGGATGCATGTATAGATTGAGCTGCCTTCTCGTTGCATGTTTAGATTGAGCTGGCTTCTGGGTGCATGTTTAGATTGAGCTGGCTTCTGGGTGCATGTTTAGATTGAGCTGGCGTCAGGGTGCATGTTTAGATTGAGCTGCCTTCTGGGTGCATGTTTAGGTTGAGCTGCCTTCTGGGTGCATGTTTAGATTGAGCTGGCGTCAGGGTGCATGTTTAGATTGAGCTGCCTTCTGGGTGCATGTTTAGATTGAGCTGCCTTCTGGGTGCATGTTTAGATTGAGCTGGCGTCAGGGTGCATGTTTAGATTGAGCTGCCTTCTGGGTGCATGTTTAGATTGAGCTGCCTTCTGGGTACATGTTTAGATTGAGCTGGCGTCAGGGTGCATGTTTAGATTGAGCTGCCTTCTGGGTGCATGTTTAGGTTGAGCTGCCTTCTGGGTGCATGTTTAGGTTGAGCTGCCTTCTGGGTGCATGTTTAGGTTGAGCTGCCTTCTGGGTGCATGTTTAGGTTGAGCTGCCTTCTGGGTGCATGTTTAGGTTGAGCTGCCTTCTGGGTGCATGTTTAGGTTGAGCTGCCTTCTGGGTGCATGTTTAGGTTGAGCTGCCTTCTGGGTGCATGTTTAGGTTGAGCTGCCTTCTGGGTGCATGTTTAGATTGAGCTGGCGTCAGGGTGCATGTTTAGATTGAGCTGCCTTCTGGGTGCATGTTTAGATTGAGCTGGCTTCTGGGTGCATGTTTAGATTGAGCTGGCGTCAGGGTGCCTGTTTAGATTGAGCTGGCTTCTGGGTGCATGTTTAGATTGAACTGCCTTCTGGATGCATGTATAGATTGAGCTGGCGTCAGGGTGCATGTTTAGATTGAGCTGGCGTCAGGGTGCATGTTTAGATTGAGCTGGCTTCTGGGTGCATGTTTAGATTGAACTGCCTTCTGGGTGCATGTTTAGATTGAACTGCCTTCTGGATGCATGTTTAGATTGAGCTGGCTTCTGGGTGCATGTTTAGATTGAACTGCCTTCTGGGTGCATGTTTAGATTGAACTGCCTTCTGGATGCATGTATAGATTGAGCTGGCGTCAGGGTGCATGTTTAGATTGAACTGCCTTCTGGATGCATGTATAGATTGAGCTGGCGTCAGGGTGCATGTTTAGATTGAGCTGCCTTCTGGTTGCATGTTAAGATTGAGATGTCTTCTGGGTGCATGTTGAGATTGAGATGACTTCTGGGTGCATGTTTAGATTGAGATGTCTTCTGGGTGCATGTTGAGATTGAGATTACTTCTGGGTGCATGTTTAGATTGATCTGGCTTCTGGGTGCATGTTTAGATTGATCTGGCTTCTGGGTGCATGTTAAGATTGAGATGACTTCTGTGTCCATGCTTAGATTGAGATGACTTCTGGGTGCATGTTTAGATTGAGATGACTTCTGGGTGCATGTTTAGATTGAGATGACTTCTGGGTGCATGTTTAGATTGAGATGTCTACCGGGTGCATGTTTAGATTGAGATGACTTCTGAGTGCATGCTTAGATTGAGATGACTTCTGGGTGCATGTTTAGATTGAGATGACTTCTGGGTGCATGTTTAGATTGAGATGTCTACCGGGTGCATGTTTAGATTGAGATGACTTCTGAGTGCATGCTTAGATTGAGATGACTTCTGGGTGCATGTTTAGATTGAGATGACTTCTGGGTGCATGTTTAGATTGAGATGTCTTCTGGGTGCATGTTAAGATTGAGATGTCTTCTGGGTGCATGTTTAGAATGAGATAACTTCTGGGTGCATGTTAAGATTGAGATGACTTCTGGGTGCATGTTTAGATTGAGATGACTTCTGGGTGCATGTTAAGATTGAGATGACTTCTGGGTGCATGTTAAGATTGATCTGGCTTCTGGGTGCATGTTTAGATTGAGATGACTTCTGGGTGCATGTTTAGATTGAGATGTCTTCTGGGTGCATGTTTAGATTGAGATGACTTCTGGGTGCATGTTTAGATTGAGATGACTTCTGGGTGCATGTTTAGATTGAGATGACTTCTGGGTGCATGTTTAGGTTGCCCGGACAGCCATCCAGAGCAAATCCAATGTAGGTCCTCTGTAAAAGAATGACTCACTCAGAAGGAGAGAAAAAGAGCTGTGATTCTGTCACCCTCCTCCTCTGCTCCATCGCCAGCCAGGCCCCATCTATCTCCTGTGTTTAATTTGCCTGCTAATCAATTAGGGCCTGTGTGCGCACACACACAAGCACACAAGAACATGCACACACACAAACATACACACATACGCACAGAAGAGCACACATACACAGACACACACACGGTGCATGCACACACACACAGTGCACGCACGCACACACACACACTTCCCTTCGGCCAGCCGCATAAATGAGGCCAAAGAAATGAAAGCCACATTACAAATCAGGGCCTGTGAATAGATCTGACTAATGTATGACTAGACACTGGACAGGCAGCGTGGAGGTATTGCTTTTGTAATGAGCTTTGATTTTCTCCAGCCTCATCTATGTCAAACGAGTATGTGTACAGAGGTTCTAATTGATTAGCAGGGCAAACGATGGACAAACAGCCTCGTTAGTTCCATTTGTGCCAAAAAAGTGTCTACTGCACTGTAAAACTTTTCCCTGTATATTTACAGCATTATACTGGCACCACAGTTGACAACTTAATACTTTGGCTTTACAGCAGAGATGCTGTAAAATGTTTTACAGTACTATTTTCCTTACTATAAAGACATATTACAGCATCCTTGCTGTACGTTTACAGGGATACTGTAATGTTTTACAGTAAGGAATACAGTACTGTAAAGTAAAATTACAGTATTAAGCTGGCAACTCTGGTGCCAGGATAATGCTGTAAATTCACAGTGAAATTTTCCCTGAAATCTAAACGTAAGAAAAACAATAGATTTGTACATAAAATGTATTTATTCAAAGTGGTAACAACATTAACAACAGAATTGAGGCAACAGAAGTAACAAAAGTGAACACATACAGTACACTACATGCTCGTTAAAAATGAATATGGAGTTGGTCCCCCCTTTGCTGCTATAACAGTCTCCACTCTTCTGGGAAGGCTTTCCACTAGATGTGGAACATTGCTGCGAGGACTTGATTCCATTCAACCACAAGAGCATTAGTGAGGTCAGGCACTGAAGTTGGCCGATTATGCCTGGCTCGCAGTCGGCATTCCAATTCATACCAAAGGTGTTTCATGGGGTTGAGGTCAGGACAAATCAGTGAAGTTCTCCCACACCGATCTCGACAAACCATTTCTGTATGGATTTTGCTTTGTGCACAGGGGCAATGTCATGCTGAAACAGGAAAGGGCCTTCCACAAACTGATGCCACAAAGTTGGAGGCACAGAATTGTCTAGAATGTCATTGTATGATACAGCATAAAGATTTCCCTTCACGGGAACTAAGGGGCCTAGCCAAACCCTGAAAAACATCCCCAGACCATTATTCCTCCAACACCAAACTTTACAGTTGGCATTATGCATTCGGACAGGTAGTGTCCTCCTGGCATCCGCCAAACCCAGATTCATCCGTCGGACTGCCAGATGGTAAAACATGATTCATTTGGGGCTCCCAAGTGGCGCTGCGGTCTAAGGCACTGCATCTCAGTGCAAGAGGCATCACTACAGTCCCTGGTTTGAATCACATCCAGCCATGATTGGGAGTCCCATAGGGCGGCGCACAATTGGCCCAGCGTCGCCAGGGTAGGCCGTCATTGTAAATAAGAATTTGTTCTTAATTGGCTTGCCTAGTTAAACAAAAACAAAAAATATATAATAAATAATCACTCCAGAGAACGTGTTTCCACTGCTCCAGAGTCCAATGACGGCAAGCTTTACATCACTCCAGCTGATGCTTGGCACTGCGCATGGTGATCTTAGGCTTGTATGCGGTTGCTCGGTCATGGAAACCTATTTCATAAACTGCTCTCAACGAACAGTTCTTATGCTGACCGAAGACAGACGATTTTTACGTGCTACGTGCTTCAGCACTCAGTGGTCCCGTTTTGTGAGCTTGTGTGGCCTACCACTTTGCGTCTGAGCCGTTGTTCCTCCTAGACCTTTCCACTTCACAATAACAGCACTTACAGTTGACCGGGGCAGCTCAAGTAGGGCAGAAATTTGACAAACTGACTTGTTGCAAAGGTGGTACGTTGAAAGTCAGTAAGGCCAATTTACTGCCAATGTTTGTCTATGGATATTGCATGGCTGTGTGCTCATTTTATAAACCTGTCATCAATGGGTGTGGCTGAAATAGCCGAATCCACTAATTTGAAGGGGTGTCCACATACTTTTGTATATATAGTGTATGTAACCAAATAAGATAATCATTACAACGCTAATGTAAAAACTAGATTGTGTGCCTGTGTGTGGGCTGTGTGGGGAGAGAGAGACAAAGAGAGAGAGGTAGACGGAGTTATAACTGGGACTGGGTACAATCCTAGATCTTCAGATTCAGTGCGCTGAGCTCCAACATGCAGGACTAAGTGAAATAAAACAATGAAAATGGTAATAAGAAAAACAGAAATAGTACTATATACATAATAACAACTGTAGCAGTTATGAATGAATAAATGTCCATTGGGGTGTACATTGACCATAGGGGGAACAGCAGGCTGACTAAACGACCATTGAGGGGGTGTGGGGACCAAGTGAAACAATAAAAAGCAGATAAATGACTAGTAGTGGCTTCCAGTTTTCGCCATATTGCTCTTGTGCTGCCGGTGTCTGAGTAATGGAAACTGGGAGAACAGGCCGTGGCTCGGGTGGCTGGGGTCCCTGATGATCTTCTTGGCCTTCCTGCAACACCTGGTGTTGTAGGTGTCCTGGAAGGCAAGCAGTGTGCACCTAATGGTGCTTTCAGCTGTGTGCATCACCCTCTGAAGTGCCTTGAGGTCTGCGGTGGTGGAGTTGCTATACCAGGCAGCCCGATCTAGGAGGTCCAGAGGAGGTGAAACACATAACAGGACAGTTTGGGCCGGAGAGCATCCAGGAGAGAGAAGTCAGCGCAGCATCAGGTGTTCCTCATGGAGCTCTGTAACAAACCTCCTCAATTCTGATTTGTCAGCTCCTCTCACCCCTAGGACAAGCATAGAAAAAGAAAGAATAGAATGAGAGACAGAGAGCACCAGGGCTGCTACTCTGTGGTTAAAAAGACAGGGGACAAGGGACATATCAAGCTGGTGTCGTGTATATGTACTTACCTCACTAGAGGTCTTCATTCAAACTCAGTGAGCTCTTAGAAGAATGGGGCATGGTAGGGATTGAGAACAAACAGCTGGCTTCCTCTGGGCCAGCTTGTCATGCACTTCTTCAGGATTCATCATCTTGGGTTGATTTGAACCTACAGCATATATTCAGTATAGTTTATGAAATCAATTGAGGCATTGAACATATACAAATAAGACTGCTAGATACACCTACATCAAACCCTAGCTAACTAATACAACATCACTATAGGCTACACAATATCACAGATTATTTTACCAGACTCACAACATGTTCCTTTCTAGCTGTGCCACCAAATGTTTGCATACTACTGGTAAAGTGAACAGGTTTAGCTAATACTGTAACATTATGGAACAATATTGTTTAAATTAAACAAATGGATAGCGGAAGAGTATAGCCGCAGGAAGTAGTTTGGGGGTGCTGGAAAAACGTTTTGCCCGCGCTGCAGACGGCTATATCGGTCCACTAATTCAGGACTACTAAAGGCCCAGTGCACTACTTTTGTGAATAAAAACATATAAATAATATTGTGATTTTTCAGGGCTGCTGCAGCACCCTCAGCATCCCTACTTCCCACAGCTATGCAGGAGAGGCTATACAGACACTCCTGGCCTGCAAAACGATGACTTACAGTATGTAGCGCAGATGAGAGCCAAGTGAGTGGAATCCCACAGGGTTGTGACAGCCTAGGAGGACTCTGTCCTGGTGTCCTTGCCATTTATGCTCTCCCCTTTGAGAATAATATATCATGGTGACATCTAGATGGCGACTAATATTAGTTATTTCTTGTGTAGGCTGCTATCCTACTTGAAATACTGTATGAATCTTGGGCGGGGAAAAAATGTGCCATGTTGCTAGCTTCCGCCGCCGACACTATGTTAGGCTACAGCCGACCAGTTGCACTGCACCTTAGGTTGGCAGGCACCTCAATACAACATGATGCACTGGTCATTCGCATCGGCTTTAGAAGCTTGTGAGTACGGCCCACAACGTGGTTTATGCAAGATGCGGCTGGTCAATACGAACAAAATATGGGTCATCTTTACAACTGCTAGAAACAAGCTATTTCTCTGTAGTAATGGTGGAAACATAGCGGTCACAAATCTGTGCTCAGTGTATTTCTATGGCACTCAGGGGCTGCGATACAGCCTATAATCCCAATCATTTTCTATGGGTGATGTTTTTCTATATCGCACAGCTAGATATTTACAAGCAATTTAGAGCATACCATTAGCCAGCTGTCTATTTAGGTTAGCTAAGGAAATGTACAGTAAATCAATGTTAGCTCGCAATAAATATACTTATAAACAAGTCAACGTACCTACCCAGCAGCTGCTGAAAATATTCTTCCATTTCACAGCTGCTTCAAGAAGACATTTACTAAAACTGTCTGAGCTTCATGTGTCTCGCCTGACAGCATAAGGTTGGCACCTGAAACTGATCATTTGAACCTCTAGTAGGCATAAGCTATTCTTGTAAATAAATAAATAAATACAGTATGTTAGAGTCATTTTTACAGGAGGCTTCCAAATTACAGTTAATAAGAATCTTTTTCAGCATTTTACCCATAATGCAGTGCAATCTACAGCATGAATGCTGTAAGACACATTTATGGTATTATACTGTGCATTGTACAGTGTTTTACTGTTGAAATTACAGAAAAGTCTTAGTGTACTTTTTATCATTCACAACCCCATGTCATTATTGTCTTATCGTTCACTTAGACACTTTTGGGGACACAATTTGAACTCCATATGATAAAACATCCCGCTCAGACGACAGAAACGTCAAGGCTGTTCCTTTCGGGGGACAATCAGGATCACATGTCAACAACAATGAGGGAAAAATGGTCTTTAAAAATCTACAATTTGGTATGAGATTATAGAAGTCAGCAGAATGTCAAAACATAATCAACCAACTTCAGTTAACTTGATCACGTCAAGGCTTTGTGACTCTCCTGTTATAACATCCTTCAATCTTTTCTCCTGTGTCTCCTGTTGTAACATCCTTCCTTCCTGTCTAGGGCAGTGTTTCCTGTCATAACATCCTTCCTTCCTGTCTAGGGCAGTGTTTCCTGTCATAACATCCTTCCTTCCTGTCTAGGGCAGTGTTTCCTGTCATAACATCCTTCCTTACTGTCTAGGGCAGTGTCTCCTGTCATAACATCCTTCCTTCCTGTCTAGGGCAGTGTCTCTTGTCATAACATCCTTCCTTCCTGTCTAGGGCAGTGTCTCCAGTCATAAAATCCTTCCTTCCTGTCTAGGGCAGTGTCTCCTGTCATAACATCCTTCCTACCTGTCTAAGGCAGTGTCTCCTGTCATAACATCCTTCCTTCCTGTTTAGGGCGTCTCCTGTCATAACATCCTTCCTTCCTGTCTAGGGTAGTGTCTCCTGTTGTAACATCCTTCCTTCCTTTCTAAGACAGTGTCTCCTGTCGTAACATCCTTCCTTCCTGTTTAGGGCGTCTCCTGTCGTAACATCCTTCCTTCCTGTCTAAGACAGTGTCTCCTGTCATAACATCCTTCCTTCCTGTCTAGGGTAGTGTCTCCTGTTGTAACATCCTTCCTTCCTTTCTAAGACAGTGTCTCCTGTCGTAACATCCTTCCTTCCTGTTTAGGGCGTCTCCTGTCGTAACATCCTTCCTTCCTGTTTAGGGTAGTGTCTCCTGTCATAACATCCTTCCTTCCTGTTTAGGGTGTCTCCTATCATAACATCCTTCCTTCCTGTCTAGGGTAGTGTCTCCTGTTGTAACATCCTTCCTTCCTTTCTAAGACAGTGTCTCCTGTCGTAACATCCTTCCTTCCTGTTTAGGGCGTCTCCTGTCGTAACATCCTTCCTTCCTGTTTAGGGCGTCTCCTGTCGTAACATCCTTCCTTCCTGTTTAGGGTAGTGTCTCCTGTCATAACATCCTTCCTTCCTGTTTAGGGTAGTGTCTCCTGTCATAACATCCTTCCTTCCTGTTTAGGGTAGTGTCTCCTGTCATAACATCCTTCCTTCCTGTTTAGGGTAGTGTCTCCTGTCATAACATCCTTCCTTCCTGTTTAGGGTGTCTCCTATCATAACATCCTTCCTTCCTGTTTAGGGTAGTGTCTCCTGTCATAACATCCTTCCTTCCTGTTTAGGGTAGTGTCTCCTGTCATAACATCCTTCCTTCCTGTTTAGGGTAGTGTCTCCTGTCATAACATCCTTCCTTCCTGTTTAGGGTAGTGTCTCCTGTCATAACATCCTTCCTTCCTGTTTAGGGTAGTGTCTCCTGTCATAACATCCTTCCTTCCTGTTTAGGGTGTCTCCTATCATAACATCCTTCCTTCCTGTTTAGGGTAGTGTCTCCTGTCATAACATCCTTCCTTCCTGTTTAGGGTAGTGTCTCCTGTCATAACATCCTTCCTTCCTGTTTAGGGTAGTGTCTCCTGTCATAACATCCTTCCTTCCTGTTTAGGGTGTCTCCTATCATAACATACTTCCTTCCTGTCTCGTGCAGTGTCTCCTGCTGAACATACTGTAAGTCTACCTGGAATTTTTAATCAAGTTGCTTCAGTTTTTGATTCAATAACCCATGCATGTCCAACCCAACATAGGATCCACAGTTCAATAAAATCCAGTATCATTTAACATAGTTAAATATTGTCATTTATGCGTTTTACTTATAAAGGTATGTCATTTTAGTTTATGGTTTTGGTCTACAGTTATGTGACATTAGCTGACATATGTTACATTACTGTTTGAACTTACCTACTAGGTTTGATTGAATGGTCCCACGAGGTATCTATAATGTTTTTTTAAATCTGGAGATTAGTAACCTCTTACGGACAGACAACATAACATAAATGGTATTGTAACATCTGATGCAACTACATGATATTTTAGTTATGGGTTTCTGAGATTAGGAGAGGAGTAAAGGAAGTATTTTGGTTTATTAACAGAAAAAATGATAGTGCATGGCTGCATGTAGGAGAGTGACTGGTTTAAAGCATCATCTTGCCTCAAGTCTTTCCTCGTTTCCTCTAGTAGTCTGTGGTTGAACGCTTCACGTCGACTGACTTTTCAGTTTGGATAGTGATTTCACGCTTTACCCACACCTACCCAGATGCACCTTTGAGGATTCTGCCGTCTGTAATCGGGCCCTTAATTAACTGGTGTCCGATATCCGCTGAATCTCTCTTCTCTTTTCCGAACCCCACCGCACGCACACACCTGCTTAGCCTTTTTGTGAGTGCTCGTTTGATCATTAAGATCAGGGATTTACCATTTGACTTTCACACTTCAATCGTATTAGGACGTTTAAAGGGGGGTGGGGGCGTGTAGAGACTGACAATGCACTGAAGATTGAGGAGTCATTTCCACAGTCATTACTGTGGGTTCACGGTTTAATTCCTGCAAATCAAACAGAGTGGGGGACCACAGTGGGGTAGTAGACTATATTGAGAAATGTGTATCCTAGGCCCCCAAACCCTTCAAGGGAACAGCACAAAAGGCAGGCAAAGCAGGCAGGCAGGCAATGTCCCACTGGCTATATACACTACATGACCAAAAGTACCTGCTCGTCGAACATCTCATTCCAAAATCATTCATATGGAGTTGGTCCCCCCTTTGCTGCCATAAAAGCCTCCACTCTTCTAGATGTTGGGACATTGCTGCAGGGACTTGCTTCAGCCACAAGAGCATTAGTGAGGTTGGGCACTAATGTTGGGCGATTAGGCCTGGCTTGCAGTCGGCATTCCAATTCATCCCAAAGGTGTTCGATGGGGTTGAGGTCAGGGATCTGTGTAGGCCAGTCAAGCACAGAATTGTCTAGAATGTCATTGTATGCTGCAGCATTAAGATTTCCCTTCACTGGAACTAAGCGGCCTAGCCCAAACCATGAAAAACAGCCCGACCATTATTCCTCCTACACCAAACTTTACAGTTGGCACTATGCATTGGGGGAAGAAGCGTTCTCCTGGCATCCGCCAAACCCAGATTTGTCCGTCGGACTGCCAGATGGTAAAGGGTGATTCATCACATCATAGAACATGTTTCCACTGCTCAAGAGTCCGTTGCTGTCGAGCTTTACACCACTCCAGCCGATGCTTGGCATTGCACATGGTGAGCTTAGGCTTGTGTGCGGCTGCTCGGCCATGAAACCCATTTCATGAAGCTCCCGATGACCAGTTCTTGTGTTGACGTTGCTTCCAGAGGCAGTTTGCAACTCGGTAGCGAGTGTCGATTGTTACACGTTAAGTGCTTCAGCACTCGGTGGCCCCGTTCTGTGAGCTTGTGTGGCCTACCGCCTCATGGCCGAGCCGTTGTTGCTCCTAGACGTTTCACCTTCACAATAACAGCACTTACAGTTGACCGGGAAGCTCTAGCAGGGCAGAAATTTGACGAACTAACTTGTTGGAAAGTTAGCATCCTATGACGGTGCCAGGTTTAAAGTCACTGAGCTCTTCAGTAAGGCCATTCTACTGCCAATGTTTGTCTATGGAGATTGCATGGCTGTATGCTCGATTTTATACACCTGTCAGCAATGGGTGTGGCTGAAATAGACAAATCCACTAATTTGAAGAGGTGTTCACATACTTTTGCATATACAGTATCAATCAAAAGTTTGGACACACCTACTCATTCAAGGGCTTTTCTTTATTTTTACTATTTTCTACATTGTGGAATAATAGTGATGACATCACAACTATGAAATAACACATATGGAAACATGTAGTAACCAAAAAAGTGTTTATATTTTATATTTGAGATTCTTCAAAGTAGACACCCTTTGCCTTGATGACAGCTTTGCACACTCTTGGCATTCTCTCAACCAGTTGTGTTGTGACAAGGTAGGGTTGGTATACAGAAGATAGCCTTATTTGGGCTATTGCAGCAAATGAATGCTTCACAGAGTTCAAGTAACAGACAAATCTCAACATCAACTGTTCAGAGGAGACTGCTTGAATCAGTCCTTCATGGTCGAATTGCTGCAAATAAACAACTACTAAAGGACACCAATAATAAGAAGAGACTTGATTTGGCCAAGAAACATGAGCAATGAACATTAGAATGGTGGAAATCTGTCCTTTGGTCTGATGAGTCCAAATTTGAGATTTTTGGTTCCAACCTCTATGTCTTTGTGAGACGCAGAGTAGGTGAACGGATGATCTCTGCATATGTGGTTCCCACAGTGAAGCATGGAGGAGGTGGTGTGGCAGTGCTTTGCTGGTGGCACTGTTGGTGATTTGTTTAGAATTCAAGGCACACTAAACCAGCATGGCTACCACAGCATTCTGCAGCGATACGCCATCCCATCTGGTTTGCGCTTAGTGGGACTATCATTTGTTTTTCAACAGGACAATGACCCAACATACCTCTAGGCTGTGTAAGGGCTATTTGACCAAGAAGGAGAGTGATGGAGTGCTGCATCAGATGACCTGGCCTTGGACCGCAGAGTGAAGGAAAAGCAGCCAAGAAGTGCTCAGCAGACTGTTGGAAAAGCATTCTAGGTGAAGTTGGTTGAGAGAATGCCAAGAGTGTCCAAAGCTGTCATCAAGGCAAAGGGTGACTACTTTGAAGAATCTCAAATATAATATAATATTTTAATTTGTTCAACACTTTTTTGGTTACTACATGATTTCATATGTGTTATTTCATCATTTTGATGTCTTCACTATTATTCCACAAATTAGAACATTTAAAAAAATAAAGAAAACCCCTTGAATGAGCAGGTGTGTCCAAATGTTTGACTGGTACTGTGCATTTATAGTGTATCTAGGCTAATGCCAGATAAGGCAAAACATGTCTGTGCTGTATTCCATGACTTAATCAAAAGATTACAATGGTATAAGAACTTGAATGATTCAGACTGTTTTCCATAAGGAATATAAAGTAATTATGTCAATTAGGCTCCCTCTTTATCTATATCCAGGCCTCTTATCAAGAGTTAGGCCTGTTTCCTTATCATGGACACACATTTAATTAGAAATCCATTCCAATTAATGATGATTTAAGGAATTTACAATTAGTCTGGCTCAAGTAGTAGGACAGATTTCCCTTTTCGGTAAAGCTAGAATGGGCTTTAGAATGGGGACAGCACACTCAGTTGTTGTCACGCCCTGACCTTAGAGCTTTTATGTCTCTACTTTGGTTTGGTCAGGGCGTGAGTTGGGGTGGGCATTCTATGTTCATTGTCTATGTTTTGTATTTCTTTGTGTTTGGCCGGGTGTGGTTCTCAATCAGAGGCAGCTGTCTATCGTTGTCTCTGATTGAGAACCATACTTAGGTAGCTTTTTTCCACCTATGCTTTGTGGGTAGTTATTTTCTGTTTAGTGTTTTCTGCACCTGACAGGACTGTTTCAGTTTCATTTTGCACTTTGTTATTTTGTTCCAGTGTTCAGTTTAAATAAAAGTCATGAACACTTACCACGCTGCGCTTTGGTCCGATTCTTCCTCTTCAGACAACGACACCCGTTACAGTTGTTTCCAAACACACAAAGAAAACCTTTTTTATCACGGGATATGACATAAGATTTTAGAGAAATCTGATAAACAAAAACTGAAATAAATAAATAAATAAAAACTGATAAACAAAAAAAGATTATGTTCAACAGGTGTGTTTAAGGCTATGGAAGTTCCATGGGGTTCAGAACCATGCACCACCACCTCATTGTAATGATTCATTTGAACTGATTAGCAATGGATCTTAAAAATGTATTTTTCTCTCTCCATTCAGTCCTGTTGATTTGACTTTAAGCCCCAAGTTCATCTTGCTCTCCGTTTCCCCGTCCCCATGCTTTATTATTTTGCCCTGATGCAGGCCGTGTCAATAAAAACACACTGCCATAAATCACCAAAGTCTGTACACTTAAATAACTCTCTCAGCCAGGCCAACTAGTCATTTGACACACACAAGGTCATCTGGGTTGTATTCATTAGGCACAAACAAGAAAAAAAAACTGCCTGAACGCTTAGGAACTGTCTGTCCAATAAGAAATGCTCGTTTTCATTTTCCATGATTATGAGCCTGCTGAGCACTGGGCCTATGTTGCTGCTCTGCTCGCAGCTCAGTGGAGAGGCGGGGTGAGGCAGGTAACCAAGGTGCAGAAAGAACATACACAGCACAGAAGCCAGACGTTTTATGAGTCGGTCTACCTAGCTTCACACTTCACACAGAGGGCTTCACAGTACAGTACATTAGCACCTGATGATTGATTGAGATGATGGACATAGCTCATGGTGAAATAATCTACATGGTGATTTTCAAAGGTTAACCTATAGCCTACAAGGTGTGGACATGTAAGGACTAATTGCTCATGTGAGTAATACTCTTTACTCTGTGATATGTAGTGGCTGTGATGCATTGGCCTGTGTCCAATATGGAACATAGCCAAATATCTTTCACAATGCTGTGTAGAAGAGAGGTGGTTAAATAATCATACTACTCAGAACAATGGACAAACAGAAAAATGATTTAATTTATAATTTTCAGGGAAGAATTCTTGTGAAACCTTGACTGCCTTCTTCTGCTCTGTATTCTATTCTGACCAATTGAATCTGTGCTGTTTTCCTTTCCCTCCATCTCTCTCTAGGGGATCGCTACATATCTCATTACCTGTATCATGGCCCTGAGAAATACCTCTGGAACTAAACCAGTCCCCAGACTAGTTGTCAAGATCATAGGCAGCAAACAGATCAAGTATTTCATCACAGAAGAGACAGACAAGTGAGTTGAATCAGGTCGATCAAAGATCAAGCTGTGTTCTAAGAATAGAAAATAATGGAATGGCATAAAATAGAATGGAATAGAATAACATACAATAGAATGGAATAGAATAGAAAAACATAGAATACTATACAATAGAATGAATAGTTTACTTTTCATTCTTGTGAGAAACGGAAATCTCAAGTAAAGTAGCAGTAAAGTCTCAATGGTAATTCTGCTTCAAAACACTACATCTTACACTTGCTTATTACTGTGACTTAACTGGATCTCGATGCATATCTCTTTAACTTTGCACAAGGGTGAATGGAGCAGCTATTCCTCTGGCCGTTGTGGATAATGTGATGAAGGAACCACCAGAGAAACAGGACTTTATAGTGGCCAGATCACACAGACAACCTGAGGTTGAGGGGGATGTGGGGTCAGCTTTTCAGGCTGCGCTCCACAAGGTAAACCCTGAACCGTAATATAGTGGTTATACTTATGTTATTAAGTTATGTTATTATTATTATTATTATTTATTATCATGTAGCTTAGAAAAATATATATATGTACATTATTTTAAAAATATAAAGGTATCTACCCTCTTTTATATGTCAAATAAAAAAAGAAAATATATAACAATAATACATAGTGAAAAAATGACATTGCATGAGTAGTATATTTCAAGATAGATAGACAAAGGTGACATAAACCCTATGGTTACGGGATTTCATTGATGTAGACAGTACATTGTGCACAGTGAGCTGTATCTTTCTAGTGGAGAGCTCAAAACACTGAGTGTTGGGTTCACTTGACAGGCCCCAAACAGACTGTGTGTGACAGCTCCCTCTGGTGACCGTTCCCTGTTCTACATCCATCAGAAGAACCCAGCTGTCATAAGAACTGAACTCAGAGTAGGAACAGCAGCAAGGGCATCTGAGGGGGAGAAGGTTAGTCCAAACTACGGCCTAACTGTGATCACTTGATTACATTTTTATTTTACTCAAACAAAACCGTGGTCTGCACAGTGATCCCCACTTTCATACATAAAACAGATGATACCACGCTTCATGAAGTTGTATGGCATTGTTTATTTCTACTGATTATCACGTCATACTGGTGTGGAGCTCAACAAAGGCTTATTCTGATTCCCCACCATAGAAATAGAATCATTCTATATAAATACATTTCTATGTTGCCCACTAGTGGTTAGAGCGTTGGGCCAGTAACCGAAAGGTTGCTGGATCGAATCCCCGAGCTGACAAGGTAAAAATCATTAATTCTGCACCTAAGCAAGGCAGTTAACCCACTGTTCCCCCGGCACCGAAGACGTGGATGTCGATTATGGCAGCCCCCCGCACCTCTCTGATTCAGAAGGGTTGGGTTAAATGTGGAAGACACATTTCAATTGAATGCATTCAATTGTATAACTTACTAAGTATCCCCCTTTCCCCACATCCTCACAGAGAGATCTACCAGAGGAAGAACAGGAAGACTGTCTCTCATTGGCCATCAGTGAGCAGCTGGCTGACTGGCAGGCTTCTTCACCCCTGAGGACCATTCAGGAGGAAGTTGTTGCAATTGACCCTGCCCTCAAAGGGACCATCAGCCAATCACAGATCACTCAGGCGTTTCTGAGACATGAGGTTCCACTGAAATTACCAACATTCCGTCAGCTCCTCCTAACGTTCTGTGATGCTGACCATCCAGATCAGGTAGGGTTGAAATTAAACATCACAAAGGAGTTTATTTAGGGTCTTGTTTTTTATAGGAAATACTTGTGGTTCACCACTTCAAGTATTACTGCAGCGTGGCATTCAAGGTAGTGGCAAGCAGAAGGCCACAGTAAAATAAGTTGACTGTTACTACATTTTATAGTTTATAGTTGATATTTAATTCACATCAGTGCAACTGTATGAGAGCCTGAGACTTTAGTATCTATTGCATGACATTGTTCTCATACTTTAGGTGCATTACAAAGACCTTCTACAATTCCTCAGTGGTATTGTGTTACCCAAAGAGCTACAAGATGACATTAAGGTTCTCTATTCTCTTCCATTTTCTTATTTTCTATAAAAATACATCTAGCCGTCTTTCTCAGCCCTTGCATCTCTATAGTTCTCTTCTGTAAATCTTGCTGAAAGTCCTCGTTGATATTTTGACAGGCAGAGTTTGGGCATGTGTCACACACATCAGAAGTCCCCAGGGGTTGCACTGAGCCCCCGCCAGCTTCTGTGTATCCCATGGAAACAGAAAGATGGCTCCAAAGGTTCCAGAGAATGGAGAGAGCCATGCACATATGTGACAGCCAGAACACTGGTACGGTTTTAAAAGTTGATAGGTCAAAATAATTCTTAAGGGGCTGTTTTACCTGAAATATAGGGAACTATCATAACATAACTTGCAGTTACATGTACTAAATTCAAAACAAAAAAATGTTTAATCACTGATATAATTCGGATGATAAATATACATTTTCTAACTAAATGAATTGGGGATATTATTTAATGTACAGTAAACATTAATTTCAAAGAGACATCAGCACTAATGAGCTACACTACAAGTATATGACAGAATTGGGAATCTGTCTGCCATTTCAGGTTACATAGACCAGGACAAAGCCAGACGTCTGATTCAGAACTACAACCACATCTTCAACCTGAACCTGAGTCCCCTGAGGATCAGTGATGTCACCCATTATCATGGAGGGAGAAGACAGGGCAAAGTCCACCTGGACACAGCCCTACAGTACCTAAAGGAACTGTGATGAAGGTGTTTGGTGAGGACTTGAAATACGTGTGGGGTTTGGTGTGTGTTGAAGACTGTAGGTTTTTGTCTGTAAGTAAACATTGGCATTATCTTTGTAGTAGCTACTATGTAATGTGAGTCTTGTTTAGAAAGCAAAATTTGTGCAGATAATTAAATAAAAAAATCTCTATACACTTTCACTCGAATACTTCCAGTTCATTACTGTATTAATAATTTGGTGCTCTAGCTGTGAATCACATCGGACTAGTCAATCCATCCAGTGCAAGGGCTTGAAAATAACTGAAGCCTCAACCCAATGCCCATTGGTACCAGATCAGTCCCAGGTCCAGTTGCGTATCGATCATTTAGACATTTAGTGGCCCTTTTGGGTACTTTGGATTATCACAGGTGTCTGTAATTATCTCTGACTTATCACATGTAAAATATTTTACAAATAAAAATGTAATGATAATGCTGTAAAACATTATCTTAAATTTAAACCATTAACTTAGTTAATACCATTGGTGTTTAATATGAGGGTTTCAGCATGAAATGCATTTTATGTTTTTGTTTTACAATGTTAATATGTTTTAATGTCAATGTTTTGATGTCAAACTGGTGGCAGTTGTGAAAAAAGTAAACACTTGGAAGAAATGCAGAGTTAAAAATAATTACATTGTTGATTAGATGCTTTTTTCATTAATTAGGCTATTTTCTGTTGAACCATTTGGTCTATCTACTAGAATCTCATGGACAATATGGACACAGATATAAAACATATATACTATATATGAATACATTTTTTACAATTATCCAAGTATAACTTACCAAAGTTACCACAGGTTGCCATATATTTTCTGTTAATTACCAAAATTACTGAAGATTCTGGTAACTTTGGTAAATTACCGGTAGCTTTGCAACCCTATATGAGACTCTGTACTAATACTAGCTGAAAGATAGTGGCTGTGGTCGCAATGAAGACTGGACAGGTGTAGAAACATTTATTCTGCAAGCAATGTTATCAAGTTGTATAATACTTATCCTGTCTCTTTTTGCATCTCACCTGCATTTCCTCACCAAGGCCTCACAGTTCATCATGTTGTCCATCAGATAGTTGTGGTAGCCACGGAACTTCATGCCGTTGTCTAGGAAACGCTGGACCATCTCATCCTGGTCATCAAGGTGTCCTTTGTCCACTCTGTGGAGCATCTCCAGGTGGTTCAACTCCCGTCTGCCCAAAGACTTTCTTCACTATTTATATAACACATTTAGGCTTCCTTTGTGAACAGTGCATTCAATTGCAAATGACTGTGTTCCAGTTTCATGAAAATGTAAATAATAGTGCACCGACAGGCCTTCCATAAGACTCCTACAGCCTACCTGCTCTTGGTGCTGCAACCCACTCCAATAGGCGTGCACTGCTCCTGTTCCACATATCCTCAATGTCCCATATATATGAGTTCAGCCTTCCCGTCCACCCTACCCAACGCTCTCTGATGTGACCCATCATGGTCCTAACCAGACGCATCCTGTTGGCCCAGGTACAGAGAGACTACAGCCAGGACAGCCATCCCAAGCAGGGTGGATATGATCAGAGTGAGCAGAGACAGACCCTCCTGCAACCCTGTCCACACCTAAATAGAAGAGGCTGTTTCAGCCACTCATGGAGGACAAAGTTGATTTTAAAATAAATATTTGTTTTGAAAAACCAATTTGTTTCAGCTTGTAGCCTTCATCTGGGTTTTACAGACAGAAGAGGACATTTGGGACATACTGTATAAAAAAATAGTATTTTCGTCAACACCTCCTATGGCTCTCCCCCGGTCAGGCTCCACAGCAGGTCAGGGGCTACCAGGACAGTCAGTATAGCCTGGGCTAACAGCCACAGCATCAGTCTCACCAGATTCAGCACACACCACTGGGCCCACCGAAGCATTGTATCTGGATAGAATAGGTCCTAAGGGTGGTCAATATAGTGGCATCAATACAATGATCCTATTGAATTATTTTGATCCTATGTGGAATTCTTTGTGCATCAATGTCAGTATAATTTGGAGTGAAAACAGAGAAAATGAAGCAGAACATGAAGGTGTTATGAATAGTGTCTTATCTTTTGTCCACTCACCTTGCTATCTTGAAATAAAACTGTGCCTGATGTTTTTGTTGTTGTGATTTTCCGAACATTGTGCTCTAGAATTCAGAGGGAATTTAGAACGTCGGGTGGCTGGTTCATTCTACTCCTATGTGTTCAAGCGCCAACACGGGTTTTGGCTGTACCTTCGATTTCAGCACTATCTAGCATTGGTCAGCGGCACTTCCAGTTACGAGATGGGAAAATAACAATTATGCAAACTAAACCATTTGTATGGATTAACGCAAAGACATTTAAAATCTAGGCTAGCCGACTGCTTGAAATCATACTATCTTTCGGAGAAGGTGTATTGCTAAGAATGTTAATAAACCACTCCCATGAAGCGATGGACAACGAGGATGTATTTGATTGTTTCATTTCTGTGAAACCGAAAGTAAAATATCGACTTGAGGTGAGCAACTGAAAAACTGTTTGGTAAGCTTTATTCTACAACTACGTTAAGTATTCGTACCTGTTGTTTCTTGTTTTATATGTTGCAGCTTTTACATATTTAGTTATAACTTTAATAAATAGCAAACGAAGAATGAGCCAGTGCTCGAGAGCCTATGCCTGTAAAGTTGTCTGCCTAGTGACGACAGGTAGCTCAGTAAACGCCTGAGTTTTGAACTTCATTGAACAAAACTACATTATTGTACTACAGTAGCCGTAAATGCCTGAGGTTTGAACATCATTGAACATAACTACATTGTTGTACTACAACAGATATTCATTGTTGAAGTATCCAGCAGCAAAGACAGATGATGGGGAAAGAGAACCAACATAGACCATTAACCATGAGTTATAGAGACGCCCTTCAAACACAACCTAACAAAGGTGAGCTTTCTTTTTTAAATGAGTTAGGGTACTGTATTTTGTAAGGCCAGTATATGGACAACCCAACCTTTTTGCTTTAGGGAGGGTTGTGTGTTTTTTATTGGGCACAGGGAAGGGTAGTGCGTTTTTCCCTGGTTTACATTCACTCTTTTGCAGATTTTACTATATAATGTCTTCCATCCTAGCCAACTTTCCTTGTCTGCTTGCATGCGCCTCCACTATATCAAGGTGTTTTGGTATTTCCCTTATGCGCTATGGTTTTCCTGCTCTCTAACTTTTATTATAAACTGGGTGGTTCGAGCCCTGAATGCTGATTGCCTGACAGCGGTGGTATATCAGACTGACAAAACAATTATTTGTACTGCTTAAATTACGTTGGTAACTAGTTTATAATAGCAATAAGGCACCTCAGGGGTTTGTGGTATATGGCCAAAAAATGGCCAATGTTCTTATCCGCAATGCTTCGTGCATAAGAACAGCCCGTAGCCGTGGTATATTGGCCATATACCACACCCCCTCGTGGCTTATTGCTATACCACAGGTCAATATAGTCTACCAGTCTAACCGTCTATCCTGCCCTCTATCCACCATTCATCGTGACAATAGTGTTAAGGTTGATCGTTTCTCCAGATCTGCAGAAGGCTAACTACTAGCAGTCATGCAACACATAAAAGCAAGCTGCATCAATGTTCAATATGAATCCACTAGAACAAATAGGAATAGCTAATAGGCAGTGGAGGCTAGGTGCATCATTGCGCATGAAAGAACAGTGAAGAAATGAGACAAGCAGCTCAAAAGGCTTGCCTAATGATCTTGTTTAGGGACAATACAATTATCCAGTGGCGTGTATGCTTGGATGCCAGGGAAGCCAGGCTTCCCCAAAACATTTACCAAGAACAAAATACAGTATATATACCTTTTTTTAATCTTTCATCTCTCTATGTTTTATACATGTCCTTCAATTCGCAAGAGGCTGACTGTATTTCACTGGAGAAAGCAGCCGAGCGAAAGAAAAAGCACCTCTCTGTCTTATTATGTGAAGCACATCTATCTGATGCTGTCTGGTCAAAATTAATATGACATTGTTTCCGCCCGTTGCATTGAATGCAATGGAAGCCAGCGGGCGTTTGGCCTCCCTTGATAAAAAATAAAGCTAAACTGAGTGAGCTCAACTGTGAATGGTCCTGTTGCACACAAAAAAATGTCAAGCTTGCTAAAATCGTCCCTTCCTTAAATTAGGCATGGATGGAGATAGGGATTTGAACTTGTGGTTTTATTTAATTCTCTGTATTGGCCAATGATTATAACAGCGATTCTGATTCAACCATAAATTCATATATTGTGCCCCTGGCCTGAGAGGATGGAAGTTCAACATGTAGCTAAATGTAGCTAGCTGTCAACTAGCTGGTAGCCTAGGACAACAACAACTAAAAGCATGAAGAGTCATAGACCGTTTGAGTAACATGAAAGAGAGGATGGCATTGGCGTTTCTCTTTTTCTACTTACACACACACATAAATTAGTACCATGGACAGCCGCATGATATTTTGCTAACGTTGATTGGACTAAATTGTTTTTGGTATCTTTGTTGTCACTGTACTAGACTAAGCATAGGTGATTTGATGATGTTGAAATGGTGCTGGAATAGTGGAGGCAGCTCCTGTTTTCTTTGCGACTTGTAGTAACTCTTCTGTGTTCTAAATCAATAGTTGTTTAGTAGTCAGAAAAAGTCGGAAATATTAACTTGATTGGCCATGTAAATGTATGTTACATGCAATATGCTTTGTGGACTCCACCACTTATTGTCTCGGCCTTAGGCCTACAGTGCATTCGGAAAGTATTCAAACCCCTTCCCCTTTTCCAATTTTTTTTACGTTACAGCCTTATTCTAAACTGATTAAATTGTTTTTTTCCCTCATCAATCTACACACAGTACCCCATAATGACAAAGCAAAAAACAGTTTTTTAGAAATGTTTGCACATTAAAAAAACAGAAATACCTTATTTACATAACTATTCAGACCCTTTGCTATAAGACTCAAAATTGAGCTCAGGTGCATCCTGTTTCCATTGATCATCCTTGAGATGTTTCTACAACTTGATTGGAGCACCTGTGGTAAATTCAATTGATTGGACATGATTTGGAAAGGCACACGCCGGTCTATATAGGGTCCCACAGTTGACAGTGCATGTCAGAGCAAAAACCAAGCCATTAGGTCGCTGGATTTGTCTGTAGAGCTCCGAGACAGGATTGTGTCGAGGCACAGATCTGGGGTAGGGTACCAAAAAATGTCTGCAGCAATGAAGGTCCCCAAGAACACCGTGGCCACCGTCATTCTTAAATAGAAGAGGTTTGGAACCACCAAGACTTTTCCTAGAGCTGGCTGCCTGGCTAAACTGAGCAATCAGGGGAGAATGTCCTTGGTCAGGGAGGTGACCAAGAACCTTATGGTCACTCTGACAGAGCTCCAGAGTTCCTCTGTGGAAATGGGAGAATCTTCCAGAAGGACAACCGTCTCTGCAGAACTCCACCAATCAGGCCTTAATGGTAGAGTGCCCAGACAGAAGCCACTCCTCATTAAAAGGCACATGACAGCCCGCTTGGAGTTTGCCAAAAGGCACCTAAAGGACTCTCAGACCATGAGTAACAACATTATCTGGTCTGATGAAACCAAGATTGAACTCTTTGGCCTGAATGCCAAGTGTCATGTCTTTAGGAACTGGGACTGGGAGACTAGTCAGGATCGAGGGAAAGATAAACCGAGCAAAGTACAGAGAGATCTTTGATGAAAACTTGCTCCAGAGTGCTCAGGACCTCAGACTGGGGCAAAGGTTCACCTTCCAACAGGACAATGACCCTAAGCACACAGCCAAGACAACGCAGGAGTGTCTTCGGGACAAGTCTCTGAATGTCCTTGAGTGGCACAGCTAGAGCCCGGACTTGAACCCGATCGAACATCTCTGGAGATACCTGAAAATAACTGTGCAGTGACGCTCCCCATCCAATCTGACAGAGCTTGAGAGGATCTGCAGAGAAGAATGGGAGAAACTCCCCAAATACAGGTGTGCCAAGCTTGTAGCGTCATAGCCAAGAAGACTCAATACTGTAATCAGTACCAAAGGTGCTTCAACAAAGTATTAAGTAAAGGGTCTGAATACTTATGTAAATGTCATATGGTTTTTATTTGTAATAGATTAGCTACAATTTCTAAAAACCTGTTTTTGCTTTGTCATTATGAGGTATTTTGTGTAGATTGATGAGGATTATTCTTTTTTAAATCCATTTTAGAATAAGGCTGTAACGTAACAAAAGTCAAGGGGTCTGAATACTTTCCGAATGCACTGTATATATCACGGTGGCAAGGCATATGAACTAACAGGTTATAGAGCAAACAACTCAATTATCACAACACATAGGTTGTAATATGGCTTTTTTCGCTCTGGTTTGCCTTCCCTGGTGATTTTACCTAAGCACCGCTATTGCAATTATTCTACCTAGAATTTATTTTCCAATTTACAGATTTTTATGTGAATATTCTAAAATCTACATACAACAATATACGCATTTTCCTACTGGAGATGTGTTTCCAACTGACTTATTGTGGATAAAAGGCTGTGCGTGATGACCTAGTGCACATAAAAATAACTTCTGCAGTTAAATTCTTATGTACCAAATAAAAAATACAAGTTAAATGGGTTCCATGGCATTATCAACATTACTGATGGTTTTGTCACAAAAACTGTAGCGTTGAATAGCAAATGTGTGCATTATTAAAGGCAGCCAAGCATCGATCATCATGTCACCAGAATAAGACCCTCAATATTGATTGGACACTCACCACCTTGGATACTCACCACCCTGTGAAGTTCAGAATTTCTTTAATCTGCTAATCAACTGCATGCTTTCAAGAGTCGTAGTGGGAGGACCTCTTAACATATCATCGCATGACTCCCGAGTTTACTTCGACATGGTCATTATATCAATATTTGTGCATAAAGGCGTTTCCACTGCCATTTCTCACATAAATCATTTTACACACAAAAATAGCCCACCATGTCGACCAAACAAATTGTCTGTTGGCATTTATAAAATTGTAACGACATTTGCTGTTTCATCAGCCCAGTTAACATTTTTTCATTCGTCAGGTAATTAATCCTCATGAAATGTTTATATGGATACCTGGTAAGTGTCTGCAGCCGGCTCAGTGTAATGAGACAGACAGGGAGAGCGAGCTCGTCCATCGTGCTGTATGAACCCTCAACCTTCTGGCCGTTACATGCTGACCACACCGCTCACGTTACGTGTGCGAGCTTTGCAAAATAAATGTACACATATATGTTATTCAATCATTGCATCCACACTGCTAGCTTAACCAGGTGCTAAAATAGAACTCTATTTGTGATGCTTGATGCGCTGCAAGTCCCGCCTCTCCCATCTCTTCATTGGAGCATATACCCACGTGGGTGATTGAAAGATGAACTGAGGTGCACACTCCAGTCCAGTTGGTGGTGGTAATGCACCTTAAAGTTGGTTACCAACCACCATATAAATTCTAAAGAAGAAGCCTGAAGGAGGAGAGATTACTAGAAACAAACTCGGTTTACACTTTTATCTGTGGATTGTCGGAGGACCTTGTGCAATTCAGATAAAATAACAACCCAATGTTTATATCCCAGGACATTAGCTTGCAACAGCAAGCTAGCAACAGCAAGCTAGCTAGCTAAATTGTCATAAATGTTTGCTTTTAAACCTGTCCCCAAATTAATAGTTGGTTCAGGGTTTGTTTTGATATTTCAACCTGCATGTCCTGATCATGTCTGTTGTGGGTGGAGAAAATCAACATGAGCGCTATGGCCCACACGCACACCCGGCCTAGTCAACATGTTAGCATCGACTGTGCAACAAAAGCATGCGGAAGTGGCGAAGTCGATATCCACGTTTATGAACACAGGGTCATTACTCGTTTGTGGTTGTAAACATTGCATTAATTCTGAGGGAGAGATTCTGCAAGTGATTTACAGTACAAGGGGAGTCGTGATTGGATCAGACCCACCCCCCCAGTACATTTTTAACTATCCCTAATTTGGTTATATTTCAACAATGAGAGGATAGCACCTGAGTGCAACCTCATCAAATGATTATTTTTTCTTTTTCTTAAAAAGTAAGGACTTCTGCTAGACCAGCAGCCCCTACTACTGCCCAGAACAGTTACCTGACCAGACTGAAGAGCAGCCTGCATGACCTGATGAACCAGCACCCAGAGGGAGTACCCCTTTCCCGTATGAGTCAGGCCTGTTCTCTCCTCCTGCACCCGGAGGTACTTAAGCCCTACCCCTCCACCAGGTACCTCTTGGCCTCCCTCCCCGATGTGGTGAGGCTTCAGGGGATCGGGGTACAGACACTGGTGCTCCCAGCACTAAACCATTGTGGAGGTGGGACCGATGCTGGTCGTGTTGGTTGTCGCTAGCCTTCTCGACCTATGCCAAGCAGGGACCAGGCCGTCCGCAAAGAGACTGATTTCAAGATTCCAATCAAAGCCAAGACAATGGAAGAACCTCAAATGTACACAGCCCATAACGATATCAGGGAAAAGCATTAGGGAAGTCTACATACAGGACAATGGCGTGTCTTACAAGACGGGATACACACAATCAACACATTCTTACCATGAAAGCACACACCTGTGAATTACAGATTGATGATTTTTTACATTTTTAGACTGTGGCAATACAATTCATTCAATTATTTTATATTTATGATACAGCATGGCAAACAAGATTTCACTTTAAAGTGTACATGTTTGAACATAGATACTTTGTACCCAATTTTATTCATAATTGACAGATTTTAGACAAGTAAACCTAGAACAGTACATAAACCAATCATTGTTGTACAGCGTCAATTTGATTCTATTTTTCTTAGGTAATTACTTTATTTTTGATAGAGTGATTACCATAATAATTAGTTAAGTATGTAGCTTTTCTAAACATTTAAATAAAACATTCTGAAAAACATGGACCGTACTTTTTTTTGCCTCAAACTGAACAGGCAAGGTCTATTCTATCATGTTAAGGTCACATCCATTCAACAGCACTGTACAATAACACACCCAACTACCTCTAACACTCTAGTCATCTTACAGGTTGTGTGGGTAAGTAACATACAGTACAATAAAGTCAAAATAAACCAAAAACTTTGAATGACACAGGGGCAACGTTGTTACATTTAATGCCGGTTTGCCTGAGGCTGATGCCGTGCAGGTGTTGGTACGCATGCATACACACACTCATTCACATGTAAATAGTGCCATACATGCACTCAAACGTATTCAGTTGTCCTTGATGTCTTGTTTTATGTTTTCCTTTTTTTCCCGCTTTTGTTCATTGTTGCTGCATTGGGGGACAGGGAATGGAATTCTTTTATTATGTTTTTTTTTCTCAGGGGGACTGTGGTGGGGGGGGGGTCTCTGATGATTGAGGGGCAGCTCTCGGAAACTGTGGGGGGGATCTTGGAGGGCTGGTGGCTGGGAGCTTAGGCCGGTGGCTGATCGGTTCCTGGGTCGGGTCCCTGTTTTTGACCATGTGGGAGAACTGTCGACATGCCCTTGGGCAGGATGTTGACCCTGGTTGCTTCTGTGGGTCCCTCTGGATGGGAGTCTGTTAGATGACTGAATGTAATGTAAATGTTGAGCGGCTTCACTGCAGGTAGATTGTATGTTTAATATTCAATAAAATAAAAGTGTAAAAAGTGCTCACGGTGCTATACGGCAGTCTCCATACCGATTCACCTTTAGCTCCTCTCCCTCTAGTCTACTCTTTTTTTTAACTCCACCACAGGGCAAGCTGTAGCAGTTACCCAAGATGGCTATCTAACTCTGTCAACATCAATTGTCAAAGGGCAAGGAACACCGTCACTACCTTGCTCTCCAACCAAGGGGCATTAATTAAGGAGCAAACTGAACTGAAGATAACATTCTGCAACTCTTGGAAGACGGTGGAAGTTGATAGAAATGTGTCTTTATTGTTCAAACCAACACATTTCGGCTCATAGACACTGTCCTTCAAGAGTTGTTGAATTTCCTCTTCACTTCAACATCCTATTAGTTATAAAAAATCCCTTGATAATTAAAGTCGTTCACACAGCATGTTGAGATGAGCAAATTTTAATTCCATTATTCACCCTGCTGCCCTAGCATTTGGTGTTAAGACTAAAGAAGACCCTTAGTTTCATCATATTATTCACTCATTGGTAGACAATCTTGGCCTATGTGCTTAATAAACTCAGGTTGGGTTTTGATACAGATGCTTGATACATACGGCCCCTGGTCTCAGTGTTTGGTGCCTCGGCTGTGACAGAGCATGGTGAAGGGTTTGGGTTTGTGGATCAGGTTGAAGAAAACCCTCCGTGTCCGGGGGAGAAGTGTGGGGGGCCAGGATAAACACAGGCGCTGCAGCAGGGATGTGAAGAACACAAACAGATCCAACTGGCCAGCTACTCCCCCAGACACACCCACGGGCCTTCAGAGGAGAGGGAGCCAGTCAAATCAGGGTTGGGGTCCTTTTCAATTCAGTAAGTAAACTGAAATTCAAAAAATTACTCAATTCTACTCAGAGAAAAAAATATATATAATTTCAGTTTACTTCTTGAAATGACCCCAACCCTGGAGGGAGCAAGGCAAAATGCTGTAGAGATTAGGAACTAGGTAAAGAAATGAGATGCCCACACACAGAATACTGCTGCTCCCTGGTGCTTTTCATTCCTGCAATATGATTACAAACAATATTCCGACTTCACAGAAGTCTTCCTCAGGTGGAACTAGGATGTGTGTTCCTCAGGTGGAACTAGGATGTGTGTTCCTCAGGTGGAACTAGGATGTGTGTTCCTCAGGTGGAACTAGGATGTGTGTTCCTCAGGTGGAACTAGGATGTGTGTTCCTCAGGTGGAACTAGGATGTGTGTTCCTCAGGTGGAACTAGGATGTGTGTTCCTCAGGTGGAACTAGGATGTGTGTTCCTCAGGTGGAACTAGGATGTGTGTTCCTCAGGTGGAACTAGGATGTGTGTTCCTCAGGTGGAACTAACCACAATAAACACTCAAAGATCACAGACACAAACAGTTTCAACACACAAGCACATACCTTGATGCAAACACATACAGTGCATTTGGAAAGTTATTCAGACCCCTTGACTTTTTCACGTTAGTCTTATTCTAATATTGATAAATGTGTTTTTCCCCCCTCATCAACCTACACACAATACCAAAGTGACAAAGAAAGAACAGGTTGTTAGAAAATTCTGGAAAGAAAACTGAAATATTAAATTTGCATAAGTATTACTCAGTACATTGTTGAAGCACCTTTGGTAGTGATTACAGTTTAATCTTGGTTTCCTTAGACCAGAAAATCAGCCAAGCGGGCTGTCATGTGCCTTTTTACTGAGGAGTGGCTTCCGTCTGGCCCCTCTACCATAAAGGCCTATTCAGTGGAGTTCTGCAAAGATGGTTGTCATTCTGGAAGGTTCTCCCATCTCCAGAGAGGAACTCTGGAGCTCTGTCAGAGTGACCATCAGGTTCTTGGTCACCTCCCTGACCAAGGCCCTTCTTCCTTGATTGCTCAATTTAGCCGGGCGGCCAGCTCTAGGAAGTGTCTTGGTGGATTCAAACTTCTTCCATTTAAGAATGGCGGCGGCCACGGTGTTCTTGGGGACCTTCAATGCTGCAGACATTTTTTGGTACCCTTCCCCAGATCTGTGCCTCGACACAATCCTGTCTCGGAGCTCTACAGACAATTCCTTCAACCTCATGACTTGGTTTTTGCTCTGACATGTACTGTCAACTGTGGGACCTTATATAGACAGGTGTGTGCCTTTCCAAATCATGTCCAATCAATTGAATTTACCACAGGTGGACTTCATTCAAGTTGTAGAAACATCTCAAGGATGATCATTGGAAACAGGATGCACCGGAGCTCAATTTCTAGTCTCATCGCAAAGGGTCTGAATACTTACGTAAATTACGTGTTTGATTTATAAGAAATTTGCAAACATTTCTAAATACGTGTTTCCGCATTGTCATTATGGGGTATTGTGTGTAGATTGAGGGGGAAGAAAACTATGTAATCCATTTTAGAATAAGGCTGTAACGTAACAAAATGTGAAAAAAGTCAAGCAGTCTGAATAAATCCACAATTCACTGTGTAATGCATTCAGAAAGTATTCAGACCCCTTTTCCACATTGTTACGTTACAGCCTTACTCTAAAATGTTTTAAATAAATAAATCCTCAGAAATCTACACAATAACCCATAATGACAAAGCAAAAACAGGTCTAGACATTTTTACTAATTTATTAAAAATAAGAAATACATTTAAATAAGTATTTAAACCCTTTTCTATAAGACTCGAAATTGAGCTCAGATTCATCCTGGTTTCCATTGATCATTCTTGAGAATAAGGCTGTAATGTAACAAAATGTGGAAAAAGTCAAGGGGTCTGAAAACTTTCCGAATGCACTGCACATACAGTTGAAGTCAGAAGTTTACATACACCTTATAGGCTGACCACACAACTCGCGTTGCGTGCGCTTCAAATTAAATTTAGAAATCTATGTTATTCAATTATTGCACCCACACTGCTCGCAAGCGTCAACGAGCGTCTGCGTTGCCAAGGGCTAAAATAGAAGTCATTCCTATTTCTGACAGATAGCGCAGCAGGTCCTGCATCTCCCATCTTCTAATTGGTTTATAGAAGCAGGTACCCACGTGCCATCTCATTGATTATACCCACGTGGGTGATTGTAAGACGAACTGTTGCCGGTTGTCGTGGTAATACTAAGAAAGTTTAGATGCCAATCACCATATAAGTTAAACGATGAAAAAGCCTGGAAGGAGGAGAGATGACTAGAAACGATTTGGTTGACCGTTTTATGTGTGGATTAATTGTCGGAGTAGAGGACCTTGTTATTTTACCTGAAATGCACAACTCAATGTTTATATCCCAGGACAAATTAGCTAGCAGCAGCAAGCTAGCTAAATAGGACAAATTAGCTAGCAAGTGCAAGCTAACTAGCTAAATTGCCATAAATGTTTAATGCTTTTCGCCTGTTCCCAAATTAATGTAATTGGTTCAGAGTTTGTTTTGATATTTCAACCTGCGTGTCATTATCGCATTTGGTGTAGGGGGACAAAATAAATGTATGCACGATGGCGCAAGCGCGCAGCCGGTTTGGGTTCCGTGTTAGCCAAAAAACATTTAAACTCAGTTTCACAATTCCTGACATTTAATCCTAGTAAAAATTCCCTGTTTTAGGTCAGTTAGGATCACCACTTTATTTTAAGAATGTGAAATGTCAATAATAGTAGAGTGAATGATTTATTAGACTTGTGGAGGTCTACCATTTATTTTCCTGAGGTCTTGGCTGATTTCTTTTGATTTTCCCATGATGTTAAGCAAAGAGGCACTGAGTTTGAAGGTAGGCCTTGAAATACATCCACAAGTACACCTCCAATTGACTCAAATTATGTTAATTAGCCTATCAGATGCTTCTTAATTAAGCCATGACGTAATTTTCTGGAATTTTCCAAGCTGTTTAAAGGCACAGTCAACTGTGTATGTAAACTTCTGACCCACTGGAATTGTGATACAGTGAATTATAAGTGAAATAATCTGTCTGTAAACAATTGTTGGGAAAATTACTTGTGTCATGCAAAGTAGATGTCCTAACCGACTTGCCAAAACTATAGTTTGTTAACAAGAAATTTGTGGAGTAGTTGAAAAACCTAAGTGTATGTAAACTTCCGACTTCACTGTACTGTACATACAACAATATTCTCTATATGGACATATTGTTCTCTCCAAACAAAAAAGATCATTTGGGCCAATGAGAAGAGGGACTCACCCAGAGAAAAGGCCAGGAAGGAATCTTGCTTGCAGAACTGGCCCTTATCATCCAGAAAGTTAGCAGGGTTAAAAGGTATCTGGGTACTTCCGGTGGTCTTTTTCCCATCAGTCATGTTGACGAAGTTGGTACTCTTTCACAGTAAGGTAGTAGGACACAGGTATCAAATAGCCTGAATTCAGCACTAACTACTGCAAGTAAGTAAAAGCCAACCCTACAATAATTATTTGTATAATACTATTGTTTACTGTGGTTTGTGTTCGACTGTGTTTCTATGTGGTGCGCGTATTTGTGAGCTGTGAAAATAATTATTGTAGGACAGTAAACATCAATCAATATTTGTAATGTAAGGCATCAGCTTATGGGAATCCACATAATTTTTTAAACAAATAAATCAAACTTCATCTTGGACAGGTGGAAGCCACTGAGCTGGCGGCATGGACCACCCCTAGTGGAACGCCGTTACCGCCCCTCTGGACCTCATGGACTGTGGCATAGACGTAGGGAAGGGATGCCCTGTTGTCCATTGAGGGGGTGCAGTCGAACCCCAACACATGAAAAATCTAATGACATTGCTCTGGGATTTTTAAATAAACACAGATAGGCAATAGGACAGCAGGACTGAGTCGGAAATGTCTGCCTATTCCCTACATTAATATCAGCACTTTTAATCTCTCACACACACGTACCTTGAATGTATGGGTGCTCCATCATGTTGATGAGTCCCCATCTGATGGTGGTGAAGGTGGTGTCAGTCCCGGCCAGGAAGAGATCAGCCACCGACAACAGCATGTTCTCCTCAAAGTACGCTGAGTCCGGACTCGAGTCCTGCTGCTCCACAGAGGTCAAGAAATAGTGACTGATATGACATCGAATTTATGACGACAGACAATTGAGACTTGAACAAAACTGTATAGTCTCTATGGTTTCCATGTTTGATAACAGCTAAATCAGCCAGGATTCAAAATGTACAAAAATACCTTTTCATCTATAGTTTTTTTATTTTTTATTCCAGACTAGCTTTAAGGATGACCTCAAGAGAGCCTTCTATTCACAGATTTACCACTTATAGGAAAAAACAAGCATTATATAAAAGATAGTGTTTGGAGAGACCTATTCGTCACTTAGTTACTCTTCATCTTCTATGGGTCACTTACTCTCTCCATCAGGTAAGAGTCTATGAAGTATCAGAGGTTGTCCCTGTCTAGGGTTTTCCAGTGCTGCCTGGCCACCTCCGATATGAAGCCTTTCAGCTCTGACACATTCCTTTGGATCCTCTGGTGAGGCCCCGGGAAATGTTTCATAAACGGGAACAGATTAAAGATCTAAAGAAATGTATCATGCCAAATATTTTGAAAGAAACTACCTGAAAAAACATCCGTTAAATACGGTACACCGGATGCTAAAATCTTATTTTGAATCTCATTAGCTGTTAAAAGTTCCTGTTACTAATAATATGGTCATTTTTCACCTATTGTCTCTACACATTTTTAGAGTAGGAGTGAGGTACTCCCATAGTGATACATTACCAAAGTGGCCCATGTCATAAACCTTCATAACTCTAGAAGGGCAGACATTTTGGTCAAAGATCAATTCCAAACAAGTCAAATTGCAACCATTCAAATTATTTCTATGGGTACTCCGTACTCGTACCTGGCCGAGAGCAGATCCAGTCAGGAAGAGATTTTAATTGCGCATGTCCAGGAGGCTGTGGAAACAGTGTCCTTGTACTCATAGCAGTCTCCGAACACCACTAAGCAAATTATGTTGGACACGGCCTTCACGATCACGTGTTGTGTGTCAAATGGATTCTCTTCATGATAAACAACCACCACAGATCACAGTGAAAACTTTACACAGTTGGTCAGCTTCCTTCATCACACAACAGTAGATATAATATTCCACTGACAAGATTCCAATAAGCCAATAGAAAATGTCTATGTGGCACAATCAGGATGACTTTGGGGCAGTCCTGCCAAACAAACTAATTACCGCCCTCCTTCTGTAGCACCTGTATAAGGTAGTGGGCCTCCTCTGTGACCCGATGATCCAGAGATTTCTTGCCCAGACTGAAGGCCTTAAGAGTGAGAAAGGCACACTTCCTGTTGACGCCAACTTTCCCCTGTAGACATCAAAATCCCTGAGTGGCAAAATAAATCATATAGGGTCTATCCAGCTGGCACCCTATTCACTATGTAGTGCACAACTTTTGACCAGGGTCGATTGGGCTATGGTCAAAAGTAGTGCACTTGTGATACAGACTTTGTGACTTGTCAATGCTTTATATCCATCCTAGCACTTGAGTGCTAGAGACCCAATCAAAACCAGCTGTTCCAGCACTGCAACAATCTTTGATTAAAGAAAAGGAAAATGTGTGCTTTTTAGTTACACCTGGTGACAAATATTGCAGAAATAATTCTGGTAGTATCTCAAATATGCTTTCTTTTAGCACAGCAAAAGTGGGGTATACTGTCTCTTCAGTGCATGTTTGATTGAATTCCAGCCTCATGAAATGCTGTCTCAGGCTGCGGTCCAAACACTTAAAAGACACACCCTATCCCCTCAGCCCTTAAATCAAGTGGACACTTCTGATGACGTCTGACGAGTATACACTTAAATGGACCACCCTTGGCCGGAAATTCATCACTCCATCCAGCAATGATTGTTTTTTCAGCCACCGGTAGCTTGTGGCTGCTTTATATGTGCTAGTCAATTGACTGCATGTCTACTTATATTAAATATATAATTATTAATATACGCCTACTGTATGATAGCTAGCAAATTAATTAGCTAACTAACGTTAGCCTGCCTAGCTGGAACTTCTGAAGGAACAAGTTTTAATTCTACAATTTCCAAAAGATAACCAAACAAAAACATTTACTTTTTGCGAGTCGTGTTTGTGCCGTCATGTGCATTAGTAGCATAATTTCTAACTTATTTGCATTCATTTTTACTTACACTTGTAGGTTGACTTCTCCATTGATGTTTAAGTTTTCACAGACTTTTCTTAGCGAATGTACAATTGTCGCAAATTGAATAATGGGGAGTTTCAGGCCCCGGAGTGAACATAAATTGTACATTCGCAAAGCTGACTAAAAACGAGGGCTGAGAGGCTTACGTTGCAAACTTCCCTTGCTTGGCTAATCATTTGGACCGCCCTCCAAGATGACAATGAGGATTCCTCCAAGGGCATAAGGCGAGGTTAAGTGGACGAGGGTGTCTTTTAAATGTTTGGACCACAGCCTCAGGTTACCACACTTCATGAGGAAGCCTGGGCTATGACTGTATTATCTCTCCTTCCTCCCTAAAGTGTGCACTTGCTCACTTCCCTTCACTCACTGATTTGAAAGGAAATGACTGGTAGCCCATGCCTCTACCAATCCAATGCTTTTCGATTTGTGTGAAGTAGTAAACAAGTGTACACTTCAAGATAAAAGGGGATAATATTGTGAAAGCAGAGGCTACAGGAAATGTAATGTGATTGACCAAATGGTCTGCGTCCCAAATGGCACCCTATTTGGGTTCTGGTCAAAAGTAGTGCACTATATAGGGGAAAGGGTGTCATTTAGGACACATTTGTGATCATGTCACTGACCTCCTCTGTAGATGATCCAGTCCAGAACAGGCATAGATGGCCTCCCTGAAAACATGGCTCCATTCCGGACCAGAGTCACATTGGTGACGTGGAGCGTGTTCAGCACTATAGACAGCTTCCAGCTGTTAAAGGAATACGCCACTCAAACTTTTTTTTTTTCATTAGTCCCAAAATGTTTTGCATGTCAGCAGTCGCATTTAAGGCATAGGATTTTTCCAGAAGCAAAATGTCAATTGCATCATCGTGATGTGGTAAGTGATACTTCGCTTCTTGAAAATCCTAAATCTTGAAAACGTGACTGTTAACATACAAACATTTTGGGACTGTATTAAGTGGACTAATGAAAAACAATTCCAAAATATAGTTGAGGTAATTTTCCCTTTTATAATAATTAAACTCTTTCGGGGTGGTTTTCCCCACACACAAATTAAGCATAGTCCTGGACTAAAGATCACTTTCAATGGAGATTATCCATTACGTTTGCCTTTTAGTCTAGGACTAGGCTTAATCTTGTGTCTGAGAAACAAGTCCTTCGTCTATATTAGTTAGGAAACTGCAGAAAGTAAAACTGACTTGACTTAAACCCTTTTAATAAATAATAAATGGATCATGGTGGGTCAGTGGCATAGTGCAGTTTCATGGCCCCACGCACGGTCCAACTTATTCCCCACAAATATTTATCTTAAAATTAACATTTCAAATATATAACAAATAATTATTTTCCTAACTGGATTTATGTCAACTCCATGAGACACCAAAAGCCTTTTCATTTTTACAATGATTGTCCAACAAGTGTTTAAAGGGGCCTTGATTGGTTAATTCTAATTATTCAAATATGTAATACAAATCTCCAAATTTATTTGGGATTAATAGCCCTATTAAATGCTCCAGAGATAATTTATTTAGCATTGTTGTTTTTCTAGATTTTGAACATAAAACATTTATAAAGCAAACAATATCCCTAAAGTCTAGCACAGAAAATACTTCAATGTTTTAAGCATATGTTGCAGAACAGTGATTACAATACTTATTCAGAATATTGACACAACAATATTGAGTCGACAACAGCTATTTGACCTAGATTGTGTGTATGCGTCTAGTTCTGTCCTTGAGCTGTTCTTGCCTATTGATGTTCTGTATTATGTTTTGTGTGGAACACAGGAAGAGTAGCTGCTGCTTTTGCAACAGCTAATGGGGATCTTAATAAAACACCAAATACTCAGACATTTTTGCCTCTAAAGAAATATTTTTAAAATATGGAAAATTATTTTTAGCAAATTTGCTTTTCCTCAGTTGCTTTAAGATTCTAAAACCTAATTAAATGTACCAGAATATGAATTTTGGTTCAAATATATATCTTAATCTACCAGGCAGATGGAGCTGACAGTTTATGGTTGTGACCACGGGTGATTCTAATATTGTTAAAATCTATCGAAAGTAGAGAACTTCAGACTACAAGTGGTCTTGTTGCACTACATGTAATGAAGAAATTAATAAGGAGTCCTTATGGTAAATAGCTGCCCCTGCTTATTCCTAATTTAGGATTTTTGACAAATCTTTAAGGAATCATAGTTTTGAGAGAAATATTCTTTAAAGTCAGAGGGCTATGGCAAGAAACTACATAAGATAATGGATATTAACTGAAAAATTGCCAGTTTGTAGAATTTTAAACACTTTTTTGGATCCTTTGCTACGGACAAGGGCATTTCCAGGCATAGAGCCGACATGGAAATTAATAACATTTAAAGTATTTAGAAAATACCAAAACCAAATATTTTCCCTTATAAAATCCCCCTAAATGTAAAAATTATATAAATAAAGTTTCCCTGCCGGACAAGGATTGTCCGACTTTCAAAAATCTCTGGACAAATTTCCTACACATTTTGCCATAAGGCTGAGAGAAAATGTTGCAATTTTAAAGCATATATAATTTAATTCTAAACATTTCTTCATGGCTTATGACGTGTTCATATGCTATCTGGGGAGGCCAGACCTCCGTGGGCCATGCCAGTGTGGTGGGGGCTTATGTGGGTGTCCTATTTCACACATGACCAAGTGTGTATTATGTATTAAGTGTGTAAACGACCACCCCTCATCCCTGTCAAACACTCCCTAAAACACTTCTGCGAGCTGACCTTTCTAATCGGTCAATAAATAGGCCATAGTGGCGAAATAATTACAATTTAGCTATTAAACACTGGAGTGATAGCTGTGCAGAAGAGGGGATGGGGTAGTTGGATGGGCTATTTACAAATGGGCTATGTACAGGTACAGTGATCTGTGAGCTGCTCTGACAGATGGTGCTTAAAGTTAGTGAGGGAGAAAAGTCTCCAGCTTCAGTGATTTTTGCAGTTCGTTCCAGTCATTGGCAGCAGAGAACTGGAAGGAAAGGCGGCCTAACGAGGAATTGGCTTTGGGGGTGACCAGCGAAATATACCTGCTGGAGCACGTGCTACGGGTGGATGCTGCTATGGTGACCAGTGAACTGAGATAAGGCTGGGCATTACCTAGCAAAGATTTATAGATTACCTGGAGCCAGTGGTTTGGCGACGAATATAAAGCGAGGGCCAGCCAACAACAGCATACAGGTCGCAATGGTGGGTAGTAATGGGGCTTTGGTGACAAAACGGATGGCTCTGTGATAGACTGCATCCAATTTGCTGAGTGTTGGAGGCTATTTTGTAAATGACATCGCCGAAGTCAAGGATCGGCAGGATAGTCAGTTTTACGAGGGTAAATTTGGCAGCATGAGTGAAGGATTCTTTGTTGCGAAATAGGAAGCCAAATCTAGATTTAATTTTGGATTGGAGATGCTTAACTTCTCTAGGATATGTGGGACGCTAACGTCCCACTTGGCCAAAAGCCAGTAAAAATGCAGAGCGCCAAATTCAAATATATTACTGTAAAAATTACTGTAAAAATCAAACTTTCATTAAATCACACATGAAAGATACCAAGTTAAAGCTACACTGGTTGTGAATCCAGCCAACATGTCTGATTTCAAAAAGGATTTACGGCGAAAGCACACCAAACGATTATGTTAGGTCAGTACATAGCCACAGAAAAACACAGCCATTTTTCCAGCCAAAGAGAGGATTAACAAAAAGCAGAAATAGAGATCAAATTAATCACTAACCTTTGATGATCTTCATCAGATGACACTCATAGGACTTCATGTTACACAATACATGTATGTTTTGTTCGGTAAAGTTCATATTTATATCCAAAAATCTGAGGCGGGACGCTACTGGTCTCACTTGGAAAAATGCCAGAGAAAATGCAGAGCGCCAAATTCAAATAAATTACTATAAAAATTACTGTAAAAATCAAACTTTCATTAAATCACACATGAAAGATACCAAGTTAAAGCTACACTGGTTGTGAATCCAGCCAACATGTCAGAATTCAAATAGGCTTTTCGGCGAAAGCAAACGATACTATTATCTGAGTTAGCACATTTGTAAACAAAAATATTTCAACCCTGCAGGCTCGACACAAAACGCAGAAATAAAAATATAATTAATGCCTTACCTTTGACGACCTTCTGTTGTTGTCACTCCAATATGTCCCATAAACATCACAAATGGTCCTTTTGTTCGATTATTTCCGTCGATATATACCCAAAATGTCCATTTATTTGGCGCGTTTGATCCAGAAAAACACCGGTTCCAACTTGCTCAAACGTGACTACAAAATATCTCAAAGGTTACCTGTAAACTTTGCCAAAAAAAGTCAAACTACTTTTGCAATACAACTTTAGGTATTTTTTTACGTTAATAATCGATAGAATTGAAGACGGGATGAGCTGTGTTCAATACAGGATTAAAACCAACTATAGCTAGCTTTCTGGTCACGCGCTTCTATCTAACAGGACACTTCAAGTGACTCGTTCAAGATGGCCGTACTTCTTCATTACACAAAGGAAGAACCTCAACCAATTTCTCAAGACTGTTGACATCCAGTGGAAGCGGTAGGAACTGCAAGCAGGTCCCTTAGAAATCTGGTTTCCCAATGAAAATCCATTGAAAAGAGTGACCTCAAAAAAAGAAAAAATCTGAATGGTTTGTCCTCGGGGTTTCGCCTGCTAAATAAGTTCTGTTATACTCACAGACATGATTCAAACAGTTTTAGAAACTTCAGAGTGTTTTCTATCCAAATCTACTAACAATATGCATATCTTATCTTTTGGGGATGAGTAGCTGGCAGTTGAATTTGGGTATGCTTTTCATCCAAACGTGGAAATGCTGCCCCCTATCCTAGAGAAGTTAATGAGAGTCTGGAAGGAGAGTTTACAGTAACCAGACACCTAGGTATTTGTAGTTGTCCACATATTCAAAGTCAGAACCGTCCAGAGTAGTGATAATGGGCTGGCGGGCAGGTGCGGGCAGCGATCGGTTGAAGAGCATGCATTTAGTTTTACTTGCATTTAAGAGCAGTTGAAGGCCACGGAAGGAGAGTTGTATGGCATTGAAGCTTGTCTGGAGGTTAGTTAACACAGTGTCCAAAGGGCCAGATGTATAGAGAATGGTGTCGTCTGCGTAGAGGTGGATCAGAGAATCACCAGCAGCAAGAGCGACATCATTGATGTATACAGAGAAAAGAGTCGGCCCGGACAACAGGCCCTCCGATCTGTAACTTCATTTGTTGACTTCTGTAACCGTAAAAGCCTTGGTTTCATGCATGTTAACATTAGAAGCCTCTTCCCTCAGTTTGTTTTATTCACTGCTTTAGCACACTCTGCAAACCCGGATATCCTAGCCATGTCTGAATCCTGGCTTAGGAAGGCCACCAAAAACCCTGAAATTTCCATCCCCAACTATAAAATGTTCCTACAAGATAGAACTGCCAAAGGGTGCGGTGTTGCAATCTACTGCAGAGATAGTAAGACAGAACTCTGCAGGCTATCCAGGTCTGTGCCCAAACAATTTGAGCTTCTACTTTAAAAAATGCACCTTTCCAGAAACAAGTCTCTCACCGTTGCCGCTTGCTATAGACCACCTTCTGCCCCCAGCTGTGCCCTGGAGACCATATGTGAATTGATTGCCCCCCATCTATCTTCAGAGCTCGTGCTGTTAGGTGACCTAAACTGGGACAAGCTTAACACCCCGGCCATCCTACAATCTAAGCTTGATGCCCTCAATCTCACACAAATTATCAATGAACCCACTAGGTACAACCCCAAATCCGTAAACACGGGTACCCTCATAGATATCATCCTAACCAACCTGCCCTCCAAATACACCTCTGCTGTCTTCAACCAGAATCTCAGCGATCACTGCCTCATTGCCTGCGTCCGTAATGGGTCTGCGGTCAAACGACCACCCCTCATTGCTGTCAAACGCTCCCTAAAACACTTCAGCGAGCAGGTCTTTCTAATCGACCTGGCCCGTGTATCCTGGAAGGATATTGACCTCATTCCAGTCAGTAGAGAATGCCTGGTTATTATTTAAAAAATGCTTTCCTCACCATCTTAAATAAGCATGCCCCATTCAAAAAAAAATAGAATCAGGAACAGATATAACCCTTGGTTCACTCCAGACCTGACTGCCTTTGACCAGAACAAAATCATCCTGTGGCGTACTGCACTAGCATCGAATAGCCCCCGCGATATGCAACTTTTCAGGGAAGTTAGGAACCAATATACACAGGCAGTTAGGAAAGCAAAGGCTAGCTTTTTCAAACAGAAATCTGCATCCTGTAGCACAAAATCCAAAATGTTCTGGGACACTAAAGTCGATGGAGAATAAGAGCACCTCCTTCCAGCTGCCCACTGCACTGAGGCTAGGAAACAGTCACCACTGATAAATCCACTATAATTGAGAATTTCAATAAGCAATTTTCTACGGCTGGCCATGCTTTCCACCTGAATACCCCTACCAACAGCTCAACACCCCCTGCAGCAACTTGCCCAAGCCCTCACCCCGCTTCTCCTTCACCCAAATCCAGACAGCTGATGTTCTGAAAGAGCTGCAAAATTTGGATCCCTACAAATCAGCTGGGCTAGACAATCTGGGCCCTCCCTTTCTAAAATGATCCACCAAAATTGTTGCAACCCCTATTACTAGCCTGTTCAACCTCTCGTATTGTCTGAGATACCCAAAGATTGGAAAGTTGACGCGGTCATCCTCTTCAGAGAGGGAGACACTCTAGACCCAAACTGTTATAGACCTACAAGCATCCTGCCTTTCTAAAATCTTCAAAAGCCAAGTTAACAAACAGATCACGACCATTTCAAATCCCACCGTACCTTCTCCACTATGCAATCTGGTTTCCGAGATGATCATGGGTGCACCTCAGCCATGCTCAAGGTCCTAAACGATATAAACGCCATTGATAAAAGACAGTACTGTGCAGCCATCTTCATTGACCTGGCCAAGGCTTGACTCTGTCAATCACCGCATTCTTATCAGCAGACTCAAAAGCCTTGGTTTCTCAAATGACTGCCTCGCCTGGTTCACCAACTATTTCTCAGACAGAGTTCAGTGTGTCAAATCGGATGGGCCTGTTGCTCGGACCTCTGGCAGTCTATGGGGGTGCCACAGGGTTCAATTCTCAGGCCGACTCTTCTCTATCGCACCCGCCCGCCTGACTAGCATCACTACTGTGGACGGTTCTGACTTAGGCATTTGTAGTTGTCCACATATTCTAGGTGTCTGGTTAGACTGTAAACTCTCCTTCCAGACTCACAGTATATCCAAACCAAAATTAAATCTAGAATCGGCTTCCTATTGCACAACAAAGCCTCCTTCACTCATGCGGCCAACACTTCCTCTGGCCGCCTTTCATTCCAGTTCTCTGCTGCCAATGACTGGAACGAATTGCAAAAATCACCCCCAAAAAAAGTGGAGTCTTATATATTCCTCTAACTTTAAGCATCAGCTGTCAGAGCAACTTCCCGATCACTGTACACAAGCAATCTGTAAATAGCATACTCAACTACCTCATCCTCATATTGTTATTTATCCTCTTGCTCTTTTGCACCCCAGTAACTCTACTTGCACATCATCATCTGCACATCACCCCAGTTTTAACGCTAAATTGTAATTATTTCGCCTCTATGGCCTATTTATTGCCTTACCTCCCTAATCTTCTACATTCGCACACACTGTACATAGATTTTTATATTGTGTCGTTGACTGTACGTTTGTTTATGTGCAACTCTGTTGTTGTTTATGTCGCACGACATTGCTTTATCTTGGCAAGTTCGCAGTTGTAAATAAGAACTTGTTCTCAACTGGCCTACCTGGTTAAATAAAAGGTGAAATAAAATTAAAATAAATTCAGTATTATACTAGTGTAAATTGAACATTTGTGTTTTGCATATCCCATAGTGCATTCAAACTGACATTGGGTTTCCTGCATGTAGTCGAAGTATGCATTGCAGTACATAAGCACTATAGCAAGTTTAATTTAGGCAGTATGGAGATGTTTGGTGCTGCTGCCTAAATTACACGTGTTATAATAAAATACCCTAATTGCCCACACTGATCATAGAACTGTGTGATTTCAAGTTCCAAGTCGTGTGCCATGCAAGTTCAAAGTAATAGTTTAAGCTCTATAATGATTAAATAAGCCTACATGTCCCCATTCATTTTTATTATAATTTGTATCCACTATTACTTGACCCTCACCCACAAGAATGTGAGTGTTGAGGAAATAAATAAAAGGTAGGCTAAATCAAACAATGGAACCCTACAAACGTATGGAAGGGATCGAACCCTAAATTGGCAGTTAAATATAGGTGGTTAATAGGAGGCTAATAGGAGAAGTCCTAGCTGACTGTACAGACTACTTCTACTGCCTTCCTTTCAATACAAGAGCTCTGGGCTGGGCAAAGGAGGGCGAGCCCAAGCTCAGTTGAGGGTTTTTCCATCAGTGCAGAAATATAAACTAAACTACAAGAGCTTGTTTATACTGCTAGACTGGTGTGACAGCTCCTGCCATTGAACATTGAGAAAAACACATGCCAGGGGTGTATTCATTAGTGCACACCATAGGAAACTGTTGCAAAACGTTTGCAACAAAAAGAGTTCCTTACTGGAAAAGTTCAGCTGATCCCTCCGGCATTAAGGCCAGTTTGGTTCGGAGTAATACACCGCAGGGGCTTTTCTAGGAAAAGGTTCACTTGTGACACAACCACTACCATTATGTAATAACAGAAATCTGTGAACCAAAGTAAAGTTTACTATCAACGAACAATATGAATAATAATAGTACAGTGACTTAACTATAAAAGTCGATAGAGTCCATGTCCTGCTGATTAAACTCATGCTCTAGTAGTAGAGCAACTGCAGTTCTGGCCATTATTACTAAAGCTGGATTGTAAACATCTGTACTCATATCATGAGTAAAATCATAAAACTCACCGATCATAAATGATGTGTATTGATACTATACTGAATTGTATCTAGAGCGGCCATGGTTTGCGGTTCTGACCAGGCTATATCAGGGCATGTAATTGTGTAAAAAAAAGAAAAAAAGATTAAGAATCTCTATTGGAAATACTTTTAGAACAGGAATAGACTTAAGATGCCTAGGAAACTGACCGAAATTGTCTGCAGTCAACAAATAATGTCACCAAAAACAAAATGTTTGCTTTAACTTTATTTATTTTTTATGGCTTTGTTTTTTTCTCCCCCATTACTATAGGTCTTTTTGGCACTACATAATTATCTGATAGGAGTGGACATGTTAAAATGTTATTTTTTGTTTGAACAAATGTCTATTCAAAGCTTTGATCCTTAAGCAAGCAAAGTATGAACACAGCTAAAAAAAATAAAGGACAATTTTTACCTCCTTACTTTACACAAAATAAAAACACTTTTTGGACCCCTTCAGAAATGGGGGTATTAAAATATTTTACATTTGTATCACAAATCAATGTAATGAGACAAAACACGTAAAAACTGTACAAAAATGATAAAATTCATTTAAAAAAGTATTGTGACCAGATGATGCAAAGTTAAGATATCGTTTTTGTTTTGTCAGGGTGAAGGACCATGACGCCTAAATGAAAGAAGATGCTATGGGAGCAGAGTTCACAATTCATTTCTTCTGCTGGATGTAGTTGAGGTTGACGTGATGTCGTCCGTGGGGGAGGAGCGGGAAATGCTGATTGGGGTGCACCACAGAACCTGGGGCGGGGCCAAGACAAAGAAGGAAGTAAAGTTAACTACAGTAGGGGCATTTTTGTAAGATCGAAGGGGAGAATTATTTCGAGTAGACCAATCAATGAACTATTACAAATTATTCTAAATGATCGGTGGATAGGTGGCTTTTCCACCACACCAGATATGCAATAATTAATTGTATTTTTTAAACGGACACCCGTTCTGAATGGACTCGAGGACAGTCCGACCCGTTCCGAAAAGGACAGTGGTAAACTGATTCAAACAGACCCATGCTGGTTCAGGTTCCGAGAGACCCGTTCAGATTCTAAAGAAAGCAATTTAAAATATCCAATTGAGCGCTGCCAGTGCCATCAATAAACAAGCGATGTTGGCCAAATGAACTACAGTTACGTGTCAAACTGCCTATAACAAATTATTTAAAAAACTATTAGTTGTGTTTCGACGTGTAGCGTATGGACTATACTTTGCTAATACAAAAGTTGTTTACCTCACGGTTCAGCTGTCAGCGATTTGAGCGATAAATGCATCAGGGCAATGCATAGGCCTAGGCGTTCACGTCATGATATTCATTTTTTTTTTTTTTTTTAAAGAGACAAGTTTAGGCCTAGCCCCAGAACGACAGAAAACAATAGGTATGCCGGTGTTGTGCTGAAACCGTGAAGGCCTCTAATTCGCATCTCTCTATCGCAGAGCCTCTTACCTTGGGACATGAAGGGCTTGCCGGGTTGTGGGTAGCCCCCGTTGCCCTGCTGGATGAAGTTATGTGGCATGCGGTAAGGCCAGGACGGGGACAGGGAGTAGTGGGCCGCGTTGCTGTGCTCCCAGGTCCTAGAACCCTGCTGGCTCACACCCCCAAACTGGGTCTTGTAGCCTGGGTCTACAGGGAAAGGGAGGTCTTTAAATTTGGTCCACAAAACATAATTGGAAAATTGAAACAAGAAACTACTCAGCCAACCACAATAATTTGATATCATCCTTTCGTCCCAGCACCAGTTTAAATGCACAGTGAATTAAGTGTGTAGCCCAAAACCACTGGTGTCTCTTACCTGACCACACAATCAGCACCGTTAACAAGGAAACAGACAGTTACTGCTAAAGACAAGGACAGAATCTGACCAGTTAGTCAGACAAACCAACAAAGACTGACTGTTCCAACAACTAGCAGAGACAGAAAGCTAGCAGAGTTGTGCACTGGCACAACTAGCAGAGCCCAGACAGAGACGGAGCCACCCAGTGTGTACCTGACTTGCCCACAGTGCCGTTAGCCACCATTGCCCCCTGTTGTGCCAGGTGGTTGTGCCAGTGCCTGTCCCGTCCCTGCCCTCCTCCCAGGCCCATGGGGCTTCCCGCCGGCTGGGCGAAGATGATGCTAGGGTCGTTTAGGTTCATAGGGCTAGGGCTGCCACCCCCCAAAGATCCCCCTGTCCCTGTGTTCCCGTTCCCCGGCCCAGGGGCCTGGTGCAGAGGGAATTTAAGGCCGGGCGGGGAGGGCCCTCCAGGGCCGCTGGAAGTCTGGAGGATGGGGCCGTGGATGGGCCAGGAGTTGGAGGGGTGGTGGTGTTGGTGATGAACCTGGTGCCCCTGATGTGACTGGTGCTGGTTGTGGTGGGACGGCAGCAGTCCCAGAGCAGTGAGAGCTGCAGAGTGGTGGTACTGGCCCGGGTGGGAGGGAGGGAAGCCGAAGAGAGAGAGGGGAACCTGGGGGTGTTGGGGCTGCTTAGGGGGTCCCACTCCAGCAGAGGTCTTGGAGGAGGAGGATTGGGGGGAGCTGGAGGATTGGCTGGAACCCTGGGAGAACAGGTTGGGCTGGGGGGAGTAGGGCGGAGTCTGGTGGGAATCAGACTGAGGGGGGGGGGGGGGGGGAAGAGACAGCAGGGTAAGGATGTAGTGGAAAAGACAGGAAGGGAAAATACAGGAAGGGAAAGAGAGAAATCAATTAAAAGGCATCACCATACATAGAGGTCTGTACTGACAGATAAAGAAGCTAGCTGCAGCATGTTTGAACATGGTAAGGGTGGCTAAGGGAGAGAGACAACGCCCAGTTGTACTCACACATTCGGAGGGTTGTCTGGTGCGTCCGGGGCGATCCTGTGGAGGCTGGGGGATGGGGATGGACTGGGAGCTCACCATGGCTTGCACCATGTGGGGAACTGGAGGAAACGGAAGCAAACCATTACATCACTCAGTCAAATAGCCACTGCTGTCCTCTGCTGGGAGGTAGTAGTCATGACAAAACAGGGCTTTAAATCAACAATTACATACTGTTAATGGGCTCCTATACAATACAGGAACGATACGTTTTAGTTTGAAACGATTCGGTGCCATTCGGTTTGATTACAGAACGAATCGATGCGATTCGGTTCGATGCAATACGATTCAATACACTAACATTTGTTGCACAAACACATTCATTTTCCATTCTAAATTAAAATCTACTGCTGATGGAGCTCATGAGCTGGGACTCTTGGAGCTGGATCTGTCTGAGCTTGTTATTTTTTGCAGATTCGTGTTTGGGCTTTTAATATTTATAATTTACAAATTAGCTATGACATAGCCAGTGAATATATAGCACAACTTTGGATTTCACTCCCATCTCAAAATCAAATGGTTTTGACCGTTTTTACAGATTAATCTTCTCGTCGTCTCTAGTTTTGGCCATGCAGTGCGACTCGCAAAAGTGATTGCTGGCCTCCCGAGTGGAGCAGTGGTCTAAGTCACTGCATCGCAGTGCTAGCTGTGCCACTAGAGATTCTGGGTTCGAGTCCAGGCTGTCGCAGCCGCCCGCGACCGGGAAACCCATGGGGCGGCGCACAATTGGCCGAGCGTCGTCCAGGATAGGGGAGGGTTTGGCCGGCAGGGATGTCCTTGTCCCATCGCGCACTAGCGACTCCTGTAGCGGGCCGAGCGCATGAACGCTGACACGGTCGCCAGGTGTACGGTGTTTCCTCCGACACATTGGTACGGCTGGCTTCCCGGTTAAGTGGGCATTGTGTCAAGAAGTAGTGCGGCTTGGTTGGGTTTCGGAGGACGCACGGCTCTTGACCTTCGCCTCTCCTGAGTCCGTACGGAGTTGCAGCGATGAGACAAGACTAACTACCAATTGGATACCACGGAAAAACAGGGTAAAAAAAGATATATTTTTAAAAAGTGATTGCTGTCCTCGTTATGAAATAATGAACTTTACCCTGTATATCCAAAAATTACCATATTACCATTGATCGAAGCAAAACTACCAAAAATATTGCTGATGGTGAACCTGAACAATCAAAATAAACTCTATTTTAAGCCCTGTTCAGCAGGTAGGCCAACAGCCAGTTGTCTCTCCGATAGCTTACTTTTATTCCAGTAAATCAGCGCACAGATGACAACCTAAATTATATCTGACCGATGCATGCTACATTTGGATCGGTTTAGGGTTCGCAGACCGATACACTTATCTTAAACATTTGAATTGTGGACCGATGCGTATCGGTGAATCGTTACATTCCTACCTGAAATTGTCCAAATGAAACTCTTGTTTTGCTCTGTTTGCTTCTCAAACGGTAGACTGTTTATGTAATGAATTCACCCCAGAGGTGTAATTATTAGACCAAGACGGTAGCAAACAGTTGCAAAACCCTTTGCAACGGAAACAGTTTACTCCAAACAGAAAACGGTTTGGCAACGAAAACAGGAGTTTCTATTCGACAAATTCAGGTAGGTACACCTGAATACACCCCCGACCCTGTTTCATTTCTGTTTTCTTCCTAGCGGATACACCCCGATCAGGTGTGTGTGTGTGTGTACCTAGTCCCCCTGCGGCTCTCTGTCTAAGATGACGGTACTCTTGGCAGTCCCTCCGTACGTGACCCATGTCACCACACTGGAAACAGCGACGCTCCCGCGGCTCATGTTCGTCTCCCTCCACATCCTCCTCTTTCTCGATCTCCTTCTTCCTCATCCCCCTGTTCAGACAGACACGCACACAGAAGCAGAGGATTAGCTCACTCAAACATGCAGCAACCACTTGACATAGGATCAAATACTATTATAAATAATTTCAAATACTGTATCTGTGCTCGTCTTCCAACAGAACCAATGCAAAAAAAGTTTCAAAAGTGCAAAGCCCTTCCACCTGGAATTATTTGAACCCAGGTCTGTCACACACACACACACTAGTTCCGAAAGAAACTCACTGATGTTCTCTCCCAGTGTACCTGCGTCTCTTGGGACAGTCCTTCATGTAATGTCCGATCTTGCCACAGACCCGACAGCACCTGTCATTAGGTGCCAGCTCTCCGTCCGTTAGCACCTTGGAGTCAAAGAAGTAGTACTGCACCACAGAAGAAACAACGTTAGACATGAGAACAGGTCTTCTGTAGACAAATGGAATAATTTGACAACAGTGTACAGCCCGGGCAACAATGCCCATAATTACAAAGGGTCTCAGAGTGCGAATCTTGGACCAGGTCCCCCTCTTGTTCATTATTTTAAAAAGGCAAAAATGATCCTATATCAGCACTCTGAATACAGCCCTGTATCTAGTGTGTGCCGTACCGCCTCCAAGCCAGGCTGGGGGTAGAAGGGAGTACCAAACAGCTTCCTGCCGTTGATAAAGGCCTTCATGATGAAGTTAGTCACTAAGGAGAGACAGAGAAGGGGTGTGTTGGGGACCATGATCACTGAACTACTACAGGGAGCACAGACCATAATCACTGAAGTACTGAGGTAGATGACACATACTTGGCCTGATGAGGATAACTTAGGAGTAGGGTGGCAAAACTCTCAATAAATTCTGTGATTTCCAGAAATCCTGGATGGCGTATTCCAGATTTCCTGCTCATCATCTCCTGACTCCGGGGCACCTCCAACAGGGATTTCAGGAAAACTAGGGAATTTATTGAAAGTTCCTGAAATGTTGCAACCCTACTTAGGAGACATAGTTCACTTACTTTTGCGAGAAACTCCAGCACCAAGATTGTGATTCAAGTCAAAGGGATCTAAGGAACAAACAAAAAGTAATCAGTGATCAATCGGTCCTTTCATCATCACAACCATGTGAGTGAGAAGGAAAGTTTCACTACCTTCAATAGCGATGCACTTGGAGGTCCACTGCTTCTCGAAGGTGGTGAGTCGTTTCCTCTGGCGGATGCTAATGACATGCTCCTTAAAGTCAAACTCCTCGGTGTAGAACCTGAGCAGGCCCAGCCACAGCTCCCCCACAGACTCACGGTTTTGCTGCAGCTCTGGCAGATGACGACGCTATGAGGGAGGACAAGGGACAGTGAGCTTTATCAGAACTCTTTAATAGAATGCTTTAGACTACAATGATTAGTTAATAAAACAAACGTATTCAAGGTCATCATTTAGGAGAGGCAGGTGTGTGTAGGATTTGCTACATTCACTTGCGTTGATGACTTAACTCACCAGTTCCTCGAGGTCATCACAGAAGAAGGCATTCCAACCATCCACCATCCTCTGTGGTACAGTATGTCCGTCAAAGATCTAACGAACAGGTCGACATTGGGTTATTTCCTAAAGCTTTTACAAAGACTTTGAGTGGGTTCTGTTGGTGTCAGCTACATCCACACTGACTGGATATAACAGGATGTACCTGTAACAAGGGTTAGCAGAGGGTAAGTGAACAGTACCTCTTGGAGAACAGGGATGACGGGGGGCTGTCTCTGCTGCAGGAAGTAGAGCACCATGAGGATGTATGCATAGGACGACAGACTTCCTCTGGATGCGTCACCTATGTCACAGCGCTTTGCAAACACCTTCATGGTGTATCCAAGGAACTGCACGCGAGGGTCGAGAGCCGCGTAGGTAGCCAGCATTCTGGTGTTGTGTTGAGCCTGAAAGAGGACCGACGCCAATGAATCCATACAGATGGATAGTACACAATCACTGATTACACATCAACTTAGCTTGACTTACAAAGGACATGTTACCCAATGATAGTACTCTGTCCCTTACCAGTCCTTGTTATGGCTATCTGTAACGTTAAGTAATGATCTCCGTTTACTCACCAGCGTATTGTAGAGGCTGATGTCTGCCTCCAGTCCGCTCGGTCTGTGTTCAAACTTCACAATAGGCACTTTGGCTGTTGTAATAGGCAGGATGTTCCTCAGACCTGACAGAGGAAAACACAGGTCATCAATCACCAAGTCACAAAATATGACAGTCTGCATTCATAACAAGTAGTCAAACCACACATCCTGAAAGGGGTCAATGTAATGTGCTATGAAAGAACCTCTTTTACCTGCGTGTTTCTTTAGCACCTTGGCTAGGTCTTCGATGATCTCTTTGCAGTTCAGCTTCTGTTGAGTAGAGGGGTAGACAAATATACATCTCAGAACGACTGGGGAGACAAAGACCCGAGGGAATGAGTTTCACATTCAAAATGGACACTAAATCACAGTGAGCCTACGTACCTCTCCGGTGTCGTGGCCCTCCAAGGTCATGCAGATGTCCAGGTCACTGTCACGGAAACCAAAGCCGTTCTTGGAGGAGCCAAACAAACACAGCTGGGCCTTGTCTGTGGGATGATATCATAGATGTTTTATAATACTGAGGTGGTACTACACAGAATAGTGAGTTCCATATTCTTGTGAACTGCTGTTACATATGCAATTCAGTACGTACCATTGTATTCCTTTCGTATAAACCTCTCCAGACTACCCATGACCTGCTCTCTCTTCTGCTGCTCTCCAAGAGAGGGGGACAGCTCATCTACAAACAATCAGAAAAAGTATATTTAGCGTGTTTGAGTATTCCTATTTGTGCATGTGAAGTCTATATATACACAGGTTTTACCAGTGTAGTGTTTAAGACACGTCTTAGCTCCATAATATAGAAGATCCGCTTGGACAAAATCTGGACATAATCACTCAAACAAACTCCTTCCAAGACAGCAGAATGATGTTAAGCAGCAAATGACTTACGGTAGCAGAGTCTACAAAGGCCATCCAGGATGTCTCTGAAGCGATCGGTCATGGGAGGCAGCGGTTTGAGCTCGATCTTCTTGAAGTCATCAGGACAATCGTCCTTCAGATGGCCATCTCTTTTACAGATGCTGCACACGACTGTAGGAGGCTGCAGAGGAGATAAATAAAGATAATTAAGCAAAGCCTGTGAACTTAATTCTGGAACTTACACTAAACTCCTGTCAAAGCAAGTCTAGAATTTTCATTATCCAATTCAAAACAATCAAAAAAAGCATTTTGTACAGGTACCTTTCCTCCTGTGAAGATCATCCTGTCAAATATATAATGCAGGTCTTCTGGTGCAATATGTCCCTGCATCTCAAACACAGGCTTAACTTCCTCTTCCTCCTCTTCATCACTGTCCAGCAGGCCGTTCTGGGGCGAGGGGGAGGCGGAGGAATGCTCCAGGGTAGCGCCAAGCTCAGCTCCAGTCCCATCTGTAGAACTGTCCCCCTCACTGAGGACCAAGTCCATAAGGCCAGCGTTTAATGCCCGCTCTGCTCCATCCTCTTCATCACTTTCACCCTCATCATCCTCCTTCTGTCCTGTCTCAGAGCTCAGACCGTTCCCTTCCTTCCCATTGCGCTCTCCACCTCCACTCTTCTCAGCTACCTCTTCTCCTCCCTTTCCGTCTCCTTCCTCCGGTTTCATGTGGCCATGTTTGCATGTCTTCTTGCCTCTCTGGCGCCCTCCTGTGTCCCTGTCCTTGCTCTGCGGGCAGGCAAAGTATTTGTAGGCAGTACGAAAGCGCTCCTGGACGTACTCAAAGACCATCTGACTGTTCAGGCTGCGGGCAACATTCCTCTTCAGGGCAAACGGATCTGAGAAGAAATGGAGGAGGATAACTTTAAAGGCGGTAGAGCAGTGGTGTGTAGAAACTGACTAAAATAACTAGCCATGAAAAAGTCGATTCTGACCTTTCCACCACATTACTTTAAGTTATTCACACCTAGTAAGTCAGCAGTCTCATTGAGGGAGACAAGTAGAAAGGACAAAAGTGGTAACAATCGAGGGAGCTAGTCATATAGAAAACAAATCTGACTGTCTGCCATTTAGAATTGTGTGTGGAGGGGTCACAGAAATAACCTCTAACCCTGGCAATTTAACTGGTAAACTCATGGGTACACTCGCAATGGCTGTCTGGTATTGTGATGCAATAATTTCCATGTTAATGTAGAATGTTCATTCAAATTATGTTAACTGATGTGGTTCATGCAATGGTATGTATTTTTTGTAATGACATTTGAGTTGAATCAACAAATCACAGCACAAATTGATAGGTACACTTCCTGCTTTGCTCCTATGGGTACACTCACAATGGTTGCCGGTCCACCCATTATGCCATAATTGACTTGAAAGGGGACGACCGTTCTATTCATTCTTATTTCTATGGGTGATCATGTCAGCTCTATTCATTACATTTCTATCTGCAACATTCTGAATGTTTCAACTCTGAATACCCTATTCAGTGGTCACTCTACCTCACCCTTGATGGCCCGCCTGTCTGTTCAGTTGTCCGTCTCCCTCCCCCTCCCCAGCCTGTCTGTTCAGTAGTCTTACCCTCGATGGCCAGCCTTCGTCGGGGCCAGTTCTTCATCTCTCTGGAGAGGAGCTCTTTGAGGCGGATGCTGATGATGCGTTCCTCCAGGGCGAACTCCAGAGTGTAGAACCGAAGCAGCTCCAGCCACAGCTGGCCCAGGGACACCCCCTTACCCAGGTCCAGGGCCAGGCGCGTCTGAGAGGGAGCAGAGCGAGAACACAGAGTGAGATGGGACATATGAACTAAGCCTAAGACTACATGGACAGTAGCCACAAAGAAGAACAGAGGCACTCTGAATGCCATAGGTGGCATGGATAAAAAAGGAAATGGACTGGTATAAGAAATATGGTGAGTAATCAGTCGAGCTAACACACCAATACAATGCTTTGTAGCACTTCTGAGAAAAGGGGATACACTCAGTCCTTTGAAGAACTCTGCTTTTAGCACTGCAGAATATAAACATATTACATTGTGCAGTCATATCATTTCTTGAATAAAAAAAACTTTATTTGAAAAAGGAAATTAAAGCCTTGAAAAAGGAAATTAAAGCCTTGTCTAGAGTACTCACCATTCCCTCTGTATGCTGGTTCTTCACAGCAGTTTTTTTCTGCTCAGGCTTGGCCTTCCCTCCTTCCCCCCTGCCGTCCCCCCGTCCCTCTGTACTGGGGGGCCGGTGCTCCCAGCCCACAAATATATCCATCTCTATCCCCGTCAGATGGTACTCATCCACAGCCTTCACATCAAAGCCTTCGATCTGAAATCAACCACAAAGTTATAAACAGCATTAACAAAAACAGCAACAAACACAGTAAAAACATCTTAAACAAAAGCAAAAAAAATATGACCTGAAAGAAAATGAATCCGTTCAAATGTGTGCAGCAATAGTGGTGACTATTTTAATAAAATCTCAACCTTTGTGTGGTGTCACCTACCCAGTAGCCGAAGTAGACAGGAAGGATGGGCTCTCTGCGTTGTTGGAGGAAGAAGATGACCATGAGGGAGAAGGAGTAGGATGGGATTCCCCCTTCTGCCTGACAGTCAATATGGCACAACTAGAGGGACAAAAAAGCACACAAACGACAGTCTTTATTTAAATCAGGTAAGTCATTAAGAACACATTTTCTCTGGTCAGGGGCTGTCGTTGTCATCAAAACCACTAAAGCGACAGTATGCTAAGCTAGGTAAAGCAACCATATAATTTACAATGAAATCCACTCTACTCATAAATGCTGAAGAAAACATCGGTATGGTTTAGGTTTAGTCATCAAAGGCCAAAACATTTAGTTACATTTGCTATTTCCACTAAAATCACTAGCGTCAACTAGACAGATGCTATTTATATCATATGCTGGTATCCATAAAATACTATTTTCCCCAGACCAGCCTTACCTTAGCCCAGAGGCGGAAGGCCAGGACCAGAGGCACCAGTCTGGGTTCCAGTCTAGCTAGGGCAGCCAGGTGGTTGGTGGTGAGGCAGGCCACATCGTTACCTGCACTCACCTTGCACATCAACCCACTGTGGAGATACAACACACTGATCAGGGTTGTATTCATTAGGCACCAAACGGAAGAAAACGCACTGAAGCAGAGATGGGTTACCTGAACTTGTCCAATAAGGAACTCTAATTTTTATTTTGTTGCAAAATGTTTTGCTATGCTGTACCCAGGAATTAAAAATACACCCAGGAACCACTAACTCAGAGGATATTTCAAAAAAATAGGTTGTAAATGGATAACAGTAGAGCTCATGGAAAACAGTAGAATTGACCTTCCACTGACCTGTTGACATCTCTGCAAAACACTACTGGAACTTTGGCGTGAAAGTCAGACTCAACCTCAGAATATTGAGCTGGAAAAAGAAAGGCCAACATTCTTTGACTGCTCCCAAACCCAACAATTATCTCCTGGCTGGCTACCCAATTTACATTGATTAATCCTTTTCAGGCGTTAAACTATCTAATTTACCAAAGGGGGTTGTATTAAAACTACTGTGCATCAGTTCGGATTTCTATTAATTTTATTTTCTCATAACCTTCATTCGAGGTGGTTAATATGAGCTCTCCAAGCTAACAAATAACTCAATATAGCTTCTTATGCCGAATTTACAGTCTCTCTCAACACTGTGTGTGTAGGGCTGTTTAACACACCACTGTTCTTCACGATTTCCAGTACTTGTATCAGCACATCTGGTTGAGTCATCTAGAGAGACAAAAACATTACATTTATTATTAGGAGTCAAGGCATCCAACATTTATCATATTCAATCAAATGTCTTCATAAAGCAGTTTATACATCAGCAGCAGTCAAAGTGCTTTTACTGTGACCCCAGCCTAGAACCCAAAGACCTAACAGGAGTGGAGGCAAATAATATTCAGTCCACTGTTAATTTGAGTCCTGTTTTAGTGTCCTGTCTAGGAGTCCAATCATTCACAGGTTCTTGGATCCCTCCAACTGATAAATATACCCAATCAGTTAAATCCTATCCAAGACAATCAAGGTGAAAGCGATCAGAGATCATCTGATACAGACTGACAATAAGGCGATAATGCAAATCAAGGCTGTGTCCCAATAGTCTTGAATAAACTCCTTCCTGTTTCCTACGTTGATTACCACTGGTCTTACAATCATTTGACTTGCACCCACATTGCATTTAACACCTGCACACTTCGCATTTACACTGTGGCCAATCTATTAGGTACACCCATCTAGTACTGGTTCGGACACACCTTTGCTTCCAGAACAGCCTGAATTCTCAGGGCCATTGCATCGTTGCTCAATTGGTATCAAGGGACCTAACGTGTGTCAGGGAAAAAAATTCCCCACACCATTACAGCACCGCCACCAGCCTGTACCGTTGACACCAGGTAGGATGGGGTCATGGTCTCATGCTGATTTAGCCAAATCCTGACTCAGGAACCGGAATTCGTCGGACAAGGCACTGTTTCTCCACTCCTCAATTGGCCAGTATTGGTGATTCCATGCCCCCTGGAGCCGCTTCTTTTTGTTTTTAGCTGATAGGAGTGGAACCCGGTGTGGTCGTCTGCTGCAATAGCCCATCCATGACCAGGACCGACGAGTTGTGCATTCCGAGATGCCGTTCTGCTCCATTTGTGGCCCGACTGTTACCTTGCATGTTTCTCCTTTGACCTGTCATCAACAAGCTGTTTTCACCCACAAGACTGCTACTGACAGGATGTTTTTTGTTTGTCGCACCATTCTCGGTAAACCCTAGACACTGTCATGCGTGAAAAGCCCAGGAGGACGTTTGAGACACTGGAACCGGCTCGCCTGGCACAGATGATCATACCACACTCAAAGGTCAATTGTTTTGCCCACTAACGTTCAATCGAACAGTAACTGGATGCCTGTCTGCCTGCTTTATATAGCAAGCCAAGGCCACGTGACTCACTGTCTGTAGGAGCGAACCATTTGTGAACAGGGTGGTGTAGCAAATAAACTGGCAACTGCGTAATTATAATTTGCATTAGTGAGTTGTTAATCTCTCTTGGATAGGGGGCAGTATTTTCACGTCCAGATGAAAAGCATGCCCAAAGTAAACTGCCTGTTACTCAGGCCCAGAAGCTAGGATATGCATATAATTGGTAGATTTGGATAGAAAATACTCTGAAGTTTCTAAAACAGTTAAAATAATATCTGTGAGTATAACAGAACTGGTATGGCAGGCAAAACACAGAGGACAAAACATCTAAAAAAAAAAAAAAAAAGAATTCAGCCTACCACTGTTTATTATGATGTCAACAGTCTTTAGAAAGAGTTTCAGGCTGGTTTTTGGAAAAATTAGCTAGAAGTTTTAGTTTTTCTAAGTGGCTCCCATTTTGGCTGTAGTGTTTCATTGCGCGTGGATGAAAGCGCATTCCTTTTTATTTATCTCCGGTAATGAACATACTATTCTCCATCTTAAATGTTATTGTTTATTTACGTATTAGGGTGCCTGAGGTTTGATTATAAACGTTGTTTGGATAAGTTTATTGGTAACGTTTGGGATTAATTTTGTATACATTTTGAAGGAGGGAAACCGGTGGATTATTGAATGAAGCTAAACTGAGTTTTTATGGATATAAAGAAGGACTTTATCGAACAAAAGGACCATTTGTGATGTAACTGGGACCTTTTGGAGTGTCAACAGAAGAGCTTCAAAAGGTAAGGCATTTATTATATCGCTATTTCTGACTTTCGGGGCGCACCTGCATGGTTGAAAAATGTTTTTCATGCTTTTGTATGCGGGGCGCTGTCGTCAGATAATCGCATGGTGTGCTTTCGCCATAAAGCCTTTTTGAAATCTGACACAGCGGCTGGATTAACAAGTTAAGCTTTATTTTGATGTATAATACTTGTATTTTCATGAATGTTTAATATTTATATTTCTGTCATTTGAATTTTGCGCTACCGTCCCACATGCCCATAAAAAGTTAAGAAACAGACAAGACTTACAGTGGAGGGGTAGGTGACGTCAATGTTGATGTCACTTGTCTTGAAGGCAAATCGGGTGAGACAGGAGCCGTAGAGGCGGAGGGCGCAAACTGAAAAAACACCACCAACAAAAGCCATAAATTAACCAGGGATCTATTGATACCATACATTAACCAGGGATCTATTCATGCCATACATTAAACAGTATTCTATTCATGCCATAGATTCAACAGGATTTCATTCATACCATTTCCCTACTATTGCATTTTATTTGTTTATTGCCACCCTGGGAACCTTTGCCACTCCTGTACGCCTATACTTACAATAAGCTACTTTCAACCATCTAGACATGGCAGATGTGAACAGTCTAGATGACAGGAAGGAGACAGGAGGATAGAAATACTTGGTTACCTGAGAGGTGCTGCTGGATGATGATCTCCATCCTAGTGACCACTTCCTTTCGCATCAGGAAGTCCTGGTCAGAGATGCCATGTTGTTGGGTGACCTGAAGGACGGCTGCGTCCACGGCTCTGAGCTGGGCTGGGGAGGGGGCAGGCAGCGCACGCAGCTCGTTCTCCTCCTGCTTCTCCTAAAAACAACACAGGGGAGAGGGACAAAGGCAGGGTGAATCCAAATCCCCTCTAATGGCACTGTCTAATCGATTGGAGAGAATGTTGACAGAATTTGGAGTTTGGGGGAGATACAAAATGGCCGACGTAGGCTTAGGAAGCAGCAAAATAGTAAGAATGTATACAGATACACCAATAAGCTCCACCTCAACCATTTCCACTTCTGAAATAACAAAGATGGAAATAACAGCCTAGGATTTTCTTTCAAGTTACAGTACACATCAGTTGTTGGAGAACATGACAATTATGACAAAATAAATAAAAGTTGCTAACTTTTTCTCTCACCATGATGTTCTTCTTGTGTCTCTTTTCCTTGATGTGTTTGTGTGCCCCCTGTACGTTCTCTATGTGTATTGAACATAGCTTGCATAGGTACTGGAAGTTAGGGTACTCTGGAGACGGCTGTAGAGACAGAAAGCAGTGAAACCAATTATATATGTGAGAGACCAGCCACTGATAGTGCCCCTCACTGTACACATGCCAATTTTTTTTTTTTTTAACCCCCTCAGCGATGTGTTGAACTGTTGACTATTAACATTGTTATTGTTTTTCCTGGTGGAGGGTTCTCAGCAACGAACAACAGTTGATAAGACATCTGACCTAAGAAGTTGCCTTAAAATGTAACTGTTACAGAAAATACAGTGGCTTCAGGAAGTATTCACACCTTGACTTTTTCTACATTTTGTTGCGTTATAATCTGAATTTAAAATGGATTAAATTGGGATTGTGTGCCACTGCTCTATACACAATATCCCACAATAATCAAAGTGGAAGTTTTTTCAAAGAACAGTTTACAAATGAATAAAAAACTCAAAGCTGAAATGTCTTGACTCAATAAGTATGAAAAGAATGAGAAAAATATTCCAAAACATGCATCCTGTTTGCAATATGGCACTAAAGTTACACTGCAAACTTTTTGTCCTGAATATAAAGCATTATGTTGGGGGAAAATCCAACACATCACCGAGTATCACTCTTCATATTTACAAGCATGGTGGTGGCTGCATCACGTTATGGATATGCTTGTCACCTGCAAGGACTAGGGAGTTTTTTTTCCGGATAAAAATAAATAGAAGAGCTAAGCACAGGCAAAATCCTAGAGGAAAACATGGGTCAGTCCGCTTTCCAACAGATACTAGCAGACAAATTCACCTTTCAGCAGGATAATAACTGAAAACCCAAGGCCAAATATATTGGAGTTGCTTAGCTTACAAAAAGATGACAGTGAATGTTCCTGAGTGGCCTAGTAACAGTTTTGAATTACATCTGCTTGAAAACCTATGGCAAGGCTAAAATGTCTTTCTAGCAATGATCAACAACCAACTCGACAGAGCTTGAAGTGTTTAAACAATCCAGGTGTGTGAAGCTCTTAGACTTACCCAGAAAGACTCACAGCTGTAATCACTGCCAAAGGTGTTTCCAACATGTATTGTCTCAGGGGGTTCAATACTTTTCTAATCACGGATTATTGGCATTTATTCATCTTTAAAAATGTTCAAAATTTTCTTCCACTTTGACATGAGCATTTTGTGTACATCACTGACAAAAAAAAGATTATTAAATCCATTTTAATCCCAATTTGTAACAAAATGTGGAAAAAGTTAAGGGGTGTGAATACTTTCTGAAGGGACTGTAAATACAGACAACTGATAAACAAACTGAAGTAACTTTTGTTCTCGCCTCACCTTGACCAGTCTGTGTATGTGGTCTCTGTAGAGGCGATCCTCAGCCTGTCTGAGACCCAGCTTCTGCTCAGAGGTCATGTTCCTCCCATGACCCTCCTCATTGACCCCTGACACCTCCACAGCAGGTTGCCCTGTCTCCAACACAGCACCGGCCTTCACGCCTGCAAACACAGACAAACCAACTCTTCACTTACAGTCAGCATGTAGATTAACAAATGTTATGACCAGGAAGTGTTTATATGACAAAAAAAAACAGCAATAGGACTCTAACACAGACATATTGTAGCAGCAAATGGCTCAAACATTAAACAGCTATGTAGCTAAAGTATAGAATAACGCACCAGGTGACTTCTCCTTCAACGGCCCCATCTTGGGGGTCTTGGTCTGTGCAGTAAGGACTTCGTCGGATGAGGTGGCCACCGTACCTGCCCCTGTGTCTCTCCCTCCACCAGCCGGGCTCCTGCCTGTAGGCACCATGGGCCTAGCGTCACCCCCCTGCCCAGCCTGCTGCTGGCCTCCCAGTCCCACCTTCCCCTTCCTCCTCTCCCCAGAGCTGGCCCTCCCAGTCAGCCTGCGAGGCTTCCCTCTCCCTGGGTCCTGAGGGCTGGCTGTGGAGGCTCTGCCTGTCCCACGGTTACTGCCTTGGTCCTTATGGTCCTCCCTGGCTGTGGTGATGTTCTCCTTGCTCCGGCAGGCAGTGGCAGGCTTGGGGCCAGGCCCCTCTCTCTGAGTCGCTGGAGCCTCTTTCAGGGACCTGGTGGAGGATGGAGCTGTGGCTCCCCTGGCCTCATTGTGAGAGGGCTTGATTAATTTTAGGGGGATTTTTGATTCCTCCATGCCTCGATCCAGTCCTCTCCCTCACCCGGGCTGAAGAAAACTAACTACTACTCTGTATTGAGAATGGGGAGGCAGCTAGTCCAATGAAAATCTGAAGAGATGAAAGTCATACATTTTTGGCATTACCTACATTGATCTTAAAAGAACAATAGCCTAAACTATTCATAGACACCTAATGCTATCAAAACATAACATATTTTACTAATTCTGCATCTGCTGGGAAGAACTGAGAAAGTAGCCAGTGGCAAAACATTTAGCTTGCAATGAAGCCCCAAAGGCCTGATCAAAACAAGTACATCCTAGTTATGAACATATATGGGTTACAGTAGTTAGACCAGTGCATAAAGGGTAGTAATAAAACTTGCTAATTTTATTATTGCAAATACATTATTACGATGAGTGGCTAGCTGAGAAAAACCTAGGCTGAAGCACTTGCGTTTCTTATGAAACGAAACCAACCCACAATATACTGCAAGGGCCTTCTCGCGTAGCGAGACACCCTGCAGATGCAAACAAACGGGGCAAATGACATTTAAAATAACTAGACAAATAAATACCGTGCAGCTAGAGCAGACTTGCTAGCTACCTGACAAATGTTTGTATTTGCTAACGGTAGCTAACTAGCCACCTCGTATATCGAAGTACCTGATAAATGGCTAGCTTGCTAGCTAGAAAGTTAGCCATCTATCCGCTAGCTGGCCAGCGGCTGGTAAGCCTTTCTATAGACAAGTGTTTGACTAGCCACCCGACCCTATAAAACTGACACACGACAAAAGCGCCAGAACATGAAAAATAATATACAATGCCTTACTGTAATATGCAGATTTTAGCTCTAAAATACGTCTAATCTCTCTTAATCTTCCTGCTCAGTATTTTGTTGTTTTCATTCACGGATCAAAACCATTGCGGTATGATCAAAACAGCACCATAGACGCCATGTTAATTCTTGCATAGGGCATTGTGGGTACCTTTACTGAATGTAGGTGTATCAAAGAATATGTATATTCTGACAAGAAACTTGTCTCTCCGCCCTAACAATGGGAGTCGGCACCGCGGGCTGTCTTCCTCCCGCCTATCTTTCTTTGGATTGGCGCATACATCTCATTATTTTAATACTTTTTGAATATTCGATGAGGGTTGTCGTCAACCGCCAGTAAATCCACGGCGATAGATGGTATGCTGCCAACCTCATGCCATGAATATCTATATCTATCTGCCGCTTCCTCTCTGGTTGTATTCATGAAACCATTATGGGATGAAAGCCATTGACATTTTAAGGAAGTATTTTTAATGTAAAGTAAATTTAAATTCATAGAAAATTGCCAAAAATACAAAAGTATTTGGAGGGATGGGGTCCCTGAACCATTTACAGTGGGTTGTATTCATGAAAGTCTTATTGATAGAAAATAGCCAAAGCCCAAAAATACAAAAGCAGGGTGAATTCAGAAGGGAGACACGTTTTGCTTTTCCATTATATATTATATTAGCGCAACACCTGATACATTTCTGAAATGCTCAAGATGTTTCCTAATCACACATGTTGATATGATATTCGCAGGAGGCATGACACACATTTGTGTACACAACCAAAACCATATTTTCTGTTCACATTTGGTAAACTGTGACAGCAGGTTAGATCAACTGGGACACAATTATCATAGTCCTAATATTTTTTTTTCTTCACCTTTATTTAACCAGGTAGGCTAGTTGAGAACAGGTTCTCATTTACAACTGCGACCTGGCCAAGATAAAGCAAAGCAGTGCGACACAAACACAGAGTTACACATGGAATAAACAAACATACAGTCAATAATACAATAGAGAAAGTCTATATACAGTGTGTGCAAATGAAGTAGGATAAGGGGGGGGTGAGGCAATAAATAGGCCATACTTGCAAAATTATTACAGTATGGCAAATTAAACACTGGGGTGATAGATGTGCAGAAGATGGGTGTGCAAGTAGCGGTACTGGGGTGCAAAGGAGCAAAATAAATACAGTGGGGCAAAAAAGTATTGAGTCAGCCACCAATTGTGCAAGTTCTCACACTTAAAAAGATGAGGCCTGTAATGTTCATCATAGGTACACTTCAACTACGACAGACAAAATTAGAAAAAAAAATCCAGAAAATCACATTGTAGGATTTTTAATGAATTTATTTGCAAATTATGGTGGAAAATAAGTATTTGGTCAATAACAAAAGTTTCTCAATACTTTGTTATATACCCTTTGGCAATGACAGAGGTCAAACGTTTTCTGTAAGTCTTCACAAGGTTTTCACACACTGTTGCTGGTATTTTGGCCCATTCCTCCATGCAGATCTCCTCTAGAGCAGTGATGTTTTGGGGCTGTTGCTGGGCAACACGGACTTTCAACTCCCTCCAAAGATTTTCTATGGGGTTGAGATCTGGAGACTGGCTAGGCCACTCCAGGACCTTGAAATGCTTCTTACGAAGCCACTCCTTAGTTGCCCGGGCAGTATGTTTGGGATCATTGTCATGCTGAAAGACCCAGCCACATATCATCTTCAATGTCCTTGCTGATGGAAGGAGGTTTTCACTCAAAATCTCACAATACATGGCCCCATTCATTCTTTCCTTTACACGGATCAGTCGTCCTGGTCCCTTTGCTGAAAAGCAGCCCCAAAGCATGATGTTTCCACCCCCATGCTTCACAGTAGGTATGGTGTTCTTTGGATGCAACTCAGCATTCTTTGTCCTCCAAACACGACGAGTTGGGTTTTTACCAAAAAGTTATATTTTGGTTTCATCTGACCATATGACATTCTCCAAATCTTCTTCTGGATCATCCAAATGCTCTCTAGCAAACTTCAGACGGGCCTGGACATGTACTGGCTAAAGCAGGGGGACACGTCTGGCACTGCAGGATTTGAGTCCCTGGCGGCGTAGTGTGTTACTGATGGTAGGCTTTGTTACTTTGGTCCCAGCTCTCTGCAGGTCATTCACTAGGTCCCCCCGTGTGGTTCTGGGATTTTTGCTCACCGCTCTTGTGATCATTTTGACCCCACGGGGTGAGATCTTGCGTGGAGCCCCAGATCGAGGGAGATTATCAGTGGTCTTGTATGTCTTCCATTTCCTAATAATTGCTCCCACAGTTGATTTCTTCAAACCAAGCTGCTTACCTATTGCAGATTCAGTCTTCCCAGCCTGGTGCAGGTCTACAATTTTGTTTCTGGTGTCCTTTGACAGCTCTTTGGTCTTGGCCATAGTGGAGTTTGGAGTGTGACTGTTTGAGGTTGTGGACAGGTGTCTTTTATACTGATAACAAGTTCAAACAGGTGCCATTAATACAGGTAACGAGTGGAGGACAGAGGAGCCTCTTAAAGAAGAAGTTACAGGTCTGTGAGAGCCAGAAATCTTGCTTGTTTGTAGGTGACCAAATACTTATTTTCCACCATAATTTGCAAATAAATTCATTAAAAATCCTAAAGTGTGATTTTCTGGATTTTTTTTTCTCATTTTGTCTGTCATAGTTGAAGTGTACCTATGATGAAAATTACAGGCCTCTCTCATCTTTAAGTGGGAGAACTTGCACAATTGGTGGCTGACTAAATACTTTTTTGCCCCACTGTAACAATATGGTGATGAGGTAGTTGGGTGGGCTATTTACAGATTGGCTATGTACAGGTGCAGTGATCTGTGAGCTGCTCTGACAGATGGTGCTTAAAGCTAGAGAGGGAGATATGAGTCTCCAGCTTCAGTGATTGTTGCAGTTCGTTCCAGTCATTGGCAGCAGAGAACTGTAAGGAAAGGTGGCCATAGGAGGAATTGGCTTTGGGGGTGACCAGTGAAATATACCTGCTGGAGCGCGTGCTGCGAGTGGGTGCTGCTATGGTGACCAGTGAGCTGAGATAAGGCGGGGCTTTACCTAACAAAGACTTAGATGACCTTGAGCCAGTGGGTTTGGCGACGGATATGAAGCAAGGACCAGCCAACGAGAGCATACAGGTCGCAGTGGTGGGTAGTATATGGGGCTTGTGACAAAACGGATGGCACTGTGATAGACTGCATCCAATTTGCTGAGTAGAGTGTTGGAGGCTATTTTGTAAATGACATTGCCGAAGTCAAGGATCGGTAGGATAGTCAGTTTTACGAGGGTATGTTTAGCAGCATGAGTGAATGATGCTTTGTTGCAAAATAGGAAGCCGATTCTAGATTTAACTTTGGATTGGAGATGCTTAATATGAGTCTGGAAGGAGAGTTTACAGTCTAACCAGACACCTAGGTATTTGTAGTCAGAACCTTCCAGAGTAGTGATGCTGGACGGGTGGGTAGGTGTGGGCAGCGATCGGTTGAAGAGCATGCATTAAGTTTTGCTTGCATTTAAGAGCAGTTTGAGGCCACGGAAGTAGAGTTGTATGGCATTGAAGCTCGTCTGGAGGTTAGTTAACACAGTGTCCAAAGAAGGGCTAGAAGTATACAGAATGGTGTCGTCTGCGTAGAGGTGGATTATAGAATCACACGCAGCAAGAGCGACATCATTGATGTATACAGAGAAAAGAGTCAGCCTGAGGATTCAACCCTGTGGCACCCCCACAGAGACTGCCAGAGGTCCGGACAACAGGCCCTCCGATTTGACACACTGAACTCTGTCTGAGAAGTAGTTGGTGAACCAGGCGAGGCAGTCATTTGAGAAACCAAGGCTGTTGAGTCTGCAGATAAGAATGTGGTGATTGACAGAGTCGAAAGCCTTGGCCAGGTTGATGAATACAGCTGCACAGTATTGTCTCTTATCGATGGCGGTTATGATGTCGTTTAGGACCTTGAGCGTGGCTGAGGTGCACCCATGACCAGCTCGGAAACCAGATTGCATAGCGGAGAAGGTACGGTGGCATTCAAAATGGTCGGTGATCTGTTTGTTAACTTGGCTTTCGAAGACCTTAGAAAGGATAGATATAGGTCTGTAGCAGTTTGGGTCTAGAGTGTCTCCCTCTTTGAAGAGGGGGATGACCGCGGCAGCTTTCCAATCTTTGGGGATCTCAGTCGATACGAAAGAGAGGTTGAACAAGCTAGTAATAGGGGTTGCAACAATTTCGGCGGATAATTTTAGGAAGAGGGTCCAGATTGTCTAGCCCTGCTGATTTGTAGGGGTCCAGATTTTGCAGCTCTTTCAGAACATCAGCTATCTGGATTTGGGTGAAGGAGAAATGGGGGAAGCTTGGGCAAGTTGCAATGAGGGGTGCAGGGCTGTTGGCCGGGGTAGGGGTAGCCAGGTGGAAAGCATGGCCGGCCGTAGAAAAATGCTTATTGAAATTCTCAATTATCGCAGATTTATCGGTGGTGACAGTGTTTCCTAGCCTCAGTGCAGTGGGCAGCTGGGAGGTGCTCTTATTCTCCATGGACTTTAGTGTCCCAGAACGTTTTGGAGTTAGTGCTACGGGATGCAAATATGTTTGAAAAAGCTAGCCTTTGCTTTCCTAACTGCCTGTATATATTGGTTCCTAACTTCCCTGAAAAGTTACATATCGCGGGGGCTCTTCGATGCTAATGCAGTACGCCACAGGATGTTTTTGTGCTGGTCAAGGGCAGTCAGGTCTGGAGTGAACCAAGGGCTATATCTGTTCCTGGTTCTACATTTTTTGAACGGGGCATGCTTATATAAGATGGTGAGGAAAGCACTTTTAAAGAATAACCAGGCATCCTCTAATGACGGAATGAGGTCAATATCATTCCAGGATACCCGGGCCAGGTCGATTAGAAATGCCTGCTCGCTGAAGTGTTTTAGGGAGCGTTTGACAGTGATGAGGGGTGTTCGCTTTACCGCAGACCTATTACGGACGCAGGCAATGAGGCAGTGATCGCTGAGATCCTGGTTGAAGACAGCAGACGTGTATTTGGAGGGCAGGTTGGTTAGGATGATATCTATGAGGGTGCCCGTGTTAACGGATTTGGGGTTGTACCTGGTGGGTTCATTGATAGTTTGTGTGAGATTGAGAGCATCAAGTTTAGATTGTAGGATGGCCGGGGTGTTAAGCACGTCCCAGTTTAGGTCACCTAACAGCACTAGCTCGATTGTACCGCCCTATTGTAGAGCAATAACAATTAAATTCACACTTTGTTATATTATCATCTTGAGGATTTCAGAAATGTATCATGTGTTGGGTTAATATGTTGGATAGATGTCGAAAGAGGTTACAGAAGACAGAAATGGTATATATATATATAAATTAAACAGGATAACGGTACTACAAGAATCAGAGCCCTGCCTAACATAAGTACAAGGGGTCCCTATAAACAGGATCTGTCCCACTTTAGGTACTCAATGCTATCTTACTTTAGCTAGCTATGGTTGGTAAAGTGGGACAACAACAAAAATGACTAAATTACAAAATTGAAATATATCAGCAACTTGTTTTTATTTATTTTCAAGCACCAGTAGATTGTATGACCATTTACATCACAATTTGGCACAGTGCATTATTTATGACGGTTTTATTTATAACTAACCCAAGATAGTTAATCTGTGTCATTTTCAATGGGAACAAATGAAGCATAGTGGGTAGAACAAGCAAGGAGGTGGGCAGATCCTGTTGGTGTGTTCTAGCATGTTGTTGCATATTTCTGTTAGGGGACGACTTCTCTGTGAAGTGCACGTGTGCAATAACTCAATTCGCTCTAGAACTTCTTGTAAACAACACTTTCTTTTCCTTTGGCAAAAGGCCATGTCTACAAAACGTTGTGCACTCTGTTCGTAACAGATTTTAGTTTTGGCAACAGAACTGTATTGCGATGAGACTTTTCTTCGATCAGAAAATCAGCAGAACGTTGGCCCAGTTCCATCTTGTTCCAACCAATTGGAAGCTGGGGTGTCTGATCTGTGTGCCAGTAGTTCAAACAGACAACTCGGTGCATTCAACACCTCACAAATACAATCAGTGATGAAGTCAATCTCTCCTCCACTTTGATCCAGGAGAGATTGACATGCATATTATTAATATTAGCTCTATCTTTCCATCGAAAGGCAAGCCGTGCTGCCCTGTTCTGAGCCAATTGCCATTTTCATAAGTCCCTCTTTGTGGCACCTGACCACACGACTGAAAAGTAGTCCAGGTGTGACAAACTAGGGTCTGTAGGACCTGCCTTGTTGATAGTGTTGTTAAGAATGCAGAGCAGCGTTTTATTATAGACAGACTTCTCCCCATTCTAGCTACTGTTGTACCAATATGTCTTGACCATGACAGTTTACAATTTAGGTTTACTCCAAGCAGTTTAGTCACCTCAACTTGCTCAATTTCCACATAATGCATTACAAGATTTAGTTGAGGTTTAGGGTTTAGTGAATGATTTGTCCCAAATACAATGCTTTTTAAAAAATATTTAAGACTAACTTGCCACCCATTCTGAAACTCACTGCAGGTCTTTGTTAAGAGTTGCTGTCATTTCAGTCGCTGTGGTAGCTGACGTGTATAGTGTTGAGTCATCCGCATACATAGACACTTTACTCAAAGTTGTTAGTAAAGAATGAAAAAAGTAAGGGACAGCTGCCCTGGGGAATTCCTGATTCTACCTGGATTCTGTTGGAGAGCCTCCATTAAAGAACACCCTCTGTATTCTGTTAGACAGGTAACTCTTTATCCACAATATAGCAGGGGGAGTAAAGCCATAACACATATGTTTTTCCAGCAACTGACTGATCAATAATGTCAAAAGCCACACTGAAGTCTAACGAAACAGCCCCCACAATCTTTTTATCATCAATTTCTCTCAGCCAATCAGTTGTTGAATGTCCTTCGCTATTTTTAACTAGGCAAGTCAGTGGAGGACAAATTCTTATTTACAATGACAGCCTAGGAACAGAGGGTTAACTGCCTTGTTCAGGGGTAGAACAACAGATTTTTACCTTGTCAACTCGGGATTTCAATCTAGCAACCATTTCGGTTACTGGCCCAACACTCTAACCACTAGGCTACCTGCCGCCCGAATAGGTGTGCCCTATAGGTGTGCTGAAAGTCTGCTGTCAATTTGTTTACTGTAAAAGAGCATCGTATCTGGTCAAACACAGTTTTTTCCAAAAGTTTACTAAGGGTTGGTAAATGGGTCGGGTATTTGAACCAGTAAAGTGGGATTAACTATTCTTAAGTAGGGGAATAACTTTTGCTTCCCTCCAGGACTAAGTGTGATAAGGTGCGTCTCGGTGAGGAGTCAGGCGCAGGAGAGCAGGGATTTCTGAGAAGCGTGTTTAATATATAATTAAATATACATAGTCCACCAATACAAAATTGGCACAGACGAAAATCCCAAACTACGCTCTCGGAGGAACAGAAACTCGTGCCAACACACGGAGGAACAACCACAGTTCCGACACTACATACAAGTGCCTAAATAGTGAAAACAATACAGAAACTCGTGCCAAACGCATGGAGGAACAAACTCAGTTCCAAAACTTAACTACACGTACGTAATAACAAAAACAAGAAACATCAAAGATAATCGAGCGCAAATACACACAAGCTTAATCCCGCACGAAATAACGCAGGTAACAGGTGCCCTATATACACACAGAAATAAACGCAATTGAAACCAGGTGTGAAAAGGAACACAGACAAAACAACCAGAAAAGGAAAAAGGGATCGGTGGCGGCCAGTAAACCGGCGACGCCGAGCGCCGCCCGAACAGGGAGGAGTTACCTTCGGTAGAAGTCGTGACAGTACCCCCCTCCTGACGCCGGCGACGCCGGCCTCGAGGACGACGAGGCGCAGGGCGATCCGGATGGAGGCGGTGAAACTCCCTTAGCATAGGTGGATCCAGTACGTCCTCCACTGGCACCCAGCATCTCTCCTCCGGACCGTACCCCTCCCCGTCCACGAGGTACTGAAGACCCCCCACCCGACGCCTCGAGTCCAGTATGGACCGAACTGCATACGCCGGCGCCCCCCCGATGTCCAGGGGGGGCGGAGGGATCTCCCGCACCTCATCTTCTTGAAGCGGACCAGCCACCACCGGCCTGAGGAGAGACACATGAAACGAGGGGTTAATACGGTAATAAGGGGGGAGCTGTAACCTATAACACACCTCGTTTATTCTCCTCAGGACTTTGAATGGCCCCACAAACCGCGGACCCAGCTTCCGGCAGGGCAGGTGGAGGGGCAAGGTTTCGGGTCGAGAGCCAGACCCGGTCCTCGCTGCGGTGGCAGTCGGTACTGGCCTTCTGCCGTCCTTCGGCCCGTTTAAGGTACCCGTGGGTACCTCCCAGGTTTCCCTTGAGACAACCAATCGTCCACCACAGGAGCCTCGGTCTGGCTCTGATGCCATGGTACCAGGACCGGCTGATAGCCCAACACACATTGGAAGGGCGACAGGTTCGTAGAGGAGTGGCGGAGTGAGTTCTGGGCCATCTCTGCCCAGGGGATGTACTTCGCCCACTCCCCTGGCCGGTCCTGGCAATACGACCGCAGAAACCTACCCACATCCTGGTTCACTCTTTCCACCTGCCCATTACTCTCGGGGTGAAACCCAGAGGTAAGGCTGACCGAGACCCCCAAACATTCCATGAATGCCTTCCACACCCTGGACGTGAACTGGGGACCCCGATCAGAAACAATATCCTCAGGCACCCCATAGTGCCGGAAGACGTGCGTAAACAGGGCCTCCGCCGTCTGTAGGGCTGTAGGGAGACCGGGCAAAGGGAGGAGACGACAGGACTTAGAAAACCGATCCACAACGACCAGGATCGTGGTGTTGCCCTGTGATGGTGGCAGATCGGTCAAGGAGTCAACCGACAGGTGTGACCAAGGCCGCTGTGGAACGGGAAGGGGTTGTAACTTCTCTGGGCAGGTGCCTAGGAGCCTTGCACTGAGCGCACACTGAGCAGGAGGACACAAACCCTCACGTCCTTGGCTAAAGTGGACCACCAGTACTTCCCACTAAGACATCGCACCGTCCTACCGATCCCCGGGTGACCAGAGGGGGACGTGTGAGCCCACCAAATTAGCCTGTCTCTAACCTCCAGCGGAACGTACACCCGTCCCACTGGACACTGTGGTGGAGTAGGCTCAACACGCGATGCTCGCTCAATGTCTGCGTCCACCTCCCACCTCACAGGTGCCACTAGACAAGAAGCCGGGAGGATGGGCGCAGGATCGATGGCCCGCTCCTCCGTATCATATAGTCGGGACAGTGCGTCTGCCTTAGTGTTCTGGGAGCCTGGTCTATAGGAGATGGTAAACCTAAATCGGGTGAAAAACATGGCCCACCTTGCCTGACGAGGGTTCAGTCTCCTCGCTGCCCAAATGTACTCTAGATTACGGTGGTCAGTCAGGATGAGAAAAGGGTGTTGGGCCCCCTCAAGCCAATGTCTCCACATCTTCAGGGCTCTGACAACAGCCAGCAGCTCCCGATCCCCCACGTCATAGTTTCGCTCCGCCGGGCTGAGCTTCCGAGAAAAGAAAGCACAGGGGCGGAGCTTCGGTGGCGTACCCGAGCGCTGGGAGAGCACGGCTCCAACCCCAGCCTCGGATGCGTCCACCTCCACTATGAATGCCAAAGAGGGGTCCGGATGCGCCAGCACGGGAGCCGAGGTAAAAAGAGCCTTCAGGCGACCAAAAGCCCTGTCCGCCTCAGCCGACCACCCCAGACGCGCCGGCCTCCCCTTCAGCAGTGACGTAATGGGAGCAGCCACCTGCCCAAAACCCCGGATAAACCTCCGGTAGTAGTTGGCAAACCCTAAGAACCGCTGCACCTCCTTCACAAAAGAAACTCGAGGAGGCAGGTGAGATGGAGGGCCAAATGTACCCCTGCCCCAAAGATTCAGATATGTATGTCTCTATAGCCACCGTTTCCTCCTGGGACAGGGGATACACGTGACTCCTGGGAAGTGCAGCGCCTACCAGGAAATTTATCGCACAATCCCCTCGTCGATGAGGTGGTAATTGGGTCGCCTTCTTTTTACAGAAGGCGATAGCCAAATCGGCATATTCTGAGGGAATGCGCACAGTGGAGACTTGGTCTGGACTCTCCACCGTTGTAGCACCGATGGAAACTCCTACACACCTGCCTGAGCACTCCTCCGACCACCCCTGTAGAGCCCTCTGTTGCCACGAAATCCTGGGGTTGTGACGGGCCAACCAGGGGATCCCCAACACCACCGGAAATGCAGGAGAATCAATGAGGAAGAGACTAATTCTCTCCTCATGACCCTCCTGCGTGACCATACCCAGTGGAGCCGTGGCCTCCCTGACTAGCCCTGACCCTAATGGTCGGCTATCTAAGGCGTGCACTGGGAAGGGTTTGTCAAGCTGAACAAGGGGGATCCCTAACCTGTGCGCTAAACCGCGGTCAATAAAATTCCCCACCGCGCCTGAATCTACTAGCGCCTTATGCCGGAAAAGAGGGGAAAATTCAGGAAAAACAATCCATACATACATGTGACCAACAGGGGGCTCTGGGTGAGCCTGGTGCCGACTCACCTGAGGTGTCCGAGCAGTGCTCGGCCTGGCGTCTCGACTCCCTGGAGGACCCCCCCAGCACCGGTCAGCAGTGTGCCCCCTGCGACCACAGCTGGCACAGGAAAGGCCCCCTCCTCCGGTCGCTGCAGCACCTCCTAGCTCCATGGGTGTTGGAGTGGTGGAGCTGGGGGATGGAACTGACAGAGCCCGATCTGGACGTCCGCGGGTCGCCAGCAAGTTGTCCAACCGAATGGACATGTCGATCAACTGGTCCAAGGAGACGGTGGTGTCTCTACAGGCCAGCTGCCTACGGACGTCCTCACGCAAACTACACCTATAGTGATCGATCAAGGCCCTGTCGTTCCATCCTGCACCAGCGGCCAAGGTCCGGAACTCTAGAGCAAAGTCCTGAGCACTCCTCTTCTCCTGCCTCAGATGGAACAGCCGTTCACCCGCCGCTCGACCCTCAGGTGGGTGATCGAACACAGCCCGAAAGCGGCGGGTGAACTCTGGGTAGTGGTCCCTCGCCGAGTCAGGATCGTTCCATACCGCGTTGGCCCACTCCAGGGCTTTACCTGAGAGGCAGGAGACGAGGGCGTTCACGCTCTCACCTCCCGAAGGAGCCGGACGAACGGTCGCCAGGTATAGGTCCATCTGGAGTAAGAACCCCTGGCACCCAGCCGCCGTCCCATCGTACTCCCTCGGGAGGGCGAATCGAATCCCACTGTGCTCAGGCAATGAAGGAGGGTAGTGGTACTGGTTGGGGTGTGGCTGATAAAGGTGTGGGAAGGCCACCTCTCTCCCATCTCTCCATCGTCGCCATCACCTGATCCATGGCGGTCCCCAGCCGGTGTAACACTGCCATGTGGTGTTGAACTCGCTCCTCCACAGACCCTGGGAGTGCGTCTGCTCCTGCTGACTCCATAATTCTGGTGCGGGATTCTGTGATAAGGTGCGTCTCGGTGAGAGGTGTAGGAGTCAGGCGCAGGGATTTCTGAGAAGCGTGTTTAATATATAATTATATATACATAGTCCACCAATACAAAATTGGCACAGACGAAAATCCCAAACTACGCTCTCGAAGGAACAGAAACTCGTGCCAACACACGGAGGAACAACCACAGTTCCGACACTACATACAAGTGCCTAAATAGTGAAAACAATACAGAAACTCGTGCCAAACGCACGGAGGAACAAACTCAGTTCCGAAACTTAACTACACGTACGTAATAACGAAAACAAGAAACATCAAAGATAATCGCGCGCAAATACACACAAACTTAATCCCGCACGAAATAAGGCAGGTAACAGGTGCCCTATATACACACAGAAATAAACGCAATTGAAACCAGGTGTGAAAAGGAACACAGACAAAACAACCAGAAAAGGAAAAAGGGATCGGTGGCGGCTAGTAAACCGGCGACGCCGAGCGCCGCCCGAACAGGGAGAGGAGTTACCTTCGGTAGAAGTCGTGACACTAAGGGCACACACTTTCTAGTAGGCTAAATTGAAGATATGACAAATACAGTGCCTTCAGAAAGACCCCTTGACTTTTTCCACATTTTATTAATTTACAGACTTATTCTAAAATCGATGAAATAAAAAACAATCCTCAGCTATCTACACACAATATCCATAATGACAAAGCGAAAAAAAGTTTTTGGAAATGTTTGCAAATGTATATAAAAAAAAAAAAAAGACAGTAATATCCAAAGTTTGAACACAACTACTCTTTCCAGTTTTTTCATTTTGTTTTTACTAGTTTCTACATTATAGAATAATAGTGAATACATCAAAACTATGAAATAACACATATGGAATCATGTAGTAACTAAAAAAGTGTCAAACAAATCAAAATATATTTTATATTTGAGATTCTTCAAAGTATAGTCGATGACAGCTTTGCAAACTCTTGGCATTCTCTCAACCAGCTTCATGAGGTAGTCACCTGCAATGCATTTCAATTAACAGGTTTGCCTTGTTAAAAGTTAACTTGTGGAATTTCTTTCCTTCTTAATGCGCTTGAGCCAATCAGTTGTGTTGTGACAAGGTAGGGGTGGTATACAGAAGATAGCCATATTTGGTAAAAGATCAAGTCCATATTATGGCAAGAACAGTTCAAATAAGCAAAGAGAAACGACAGTCCATCATTACTATAAGACATGAAGGTCAGTCAATCCGGAAAATTTCAAGAACTTTTAAAGTTTCTTCAAGTGCAGTCACAAAATCCATCAAGCGCTATGATGAAACGGGCTCCCATGAAGACCGCCACAGGAAAGGAAGACCCAGAGTTACCACTGCTACAGAGGATACGTTTATTGGAGTTACCAGCCTCAGAAATTGCAGCACAAATAAATGCAGTAACAGACACATCTCAACATCAACTGTTCAGAGGAGACTGCGTGAATCAGGCCTTCATGGTTGAATTGCTGCAAAGACCACTACTAAAGGACACCAATAAGAAGAAGAGACTAGTAAAGACACATTCACATATGAAGACAATGTTCCATTCTGTCCTCTTCCCTTTCTGATATTCTGCATAGCACCAGGGACATGTGAAAGACAAGCCTGACCTCTCCCCTCTCTGGGCCCCAAGTGACTGAGCCCTAGAGAGGAAAAAGTGCAATTGCCAACACTATAGTCCAAAAGGATACATTCTAATGACAAGTATCTCACATAAGCATATTATATGAATAAAACATCTTATTTATCTATGTTACCAAACTAATTCTGATTCATCCGCCACACTACATCATTATTTAATCCAGTATTATATATGTATATGAGCAGTAGATGAGAATGTAGTATCAGTAGACAAAACATGAACCTGAACTAATAAGTTACTGTTCTCTCTTTTCAGCTGTGAGAGAGCCTCAAAAATGATACTCCTGTGTAAGGGTCTGCAGCGAATCACAGCCAGCCGCCAGAGAGAAGCAAATGTAACCACAGGACATGTGGCAGAGTTGATGGACACCCTATGTTCATAAATGGACAGAAAGTTCCACAGAATGGAATATAATCACGTGCTATAAGAAACTGCTGCACTTGACCCCAGGTTTAAAAAGTTAGCCTTCAGTGATGCCAGAGCGATTGATGAGGCTCTTCAAAGAATAACCTCAGCAGCAGGGAGGAACAGCCCCAGCAGTCAGCTGGGTCAGGCACCAGGGCAACAGAAAGAAGAGGGATCAGATGGAGCAGAAGCACCAGTAGTAGTGCCACAAACGACTGTTGTTTGAATGCTGTTTGACGAGAAAGCCACTGGGGATACAGCACGAAGGAATCCCTCAGCAGATGCCATAATGGAGGTCCGATCCTATTTGGAGGAGCCACTCCTCCAAAGATCTGCAGATCCTCTGAGCTGGTGGAAGAACAAGGCCTCTGTCTACCCACGGCTTACTAAAATCATGTCAGGGAGAATCTGCATAGTGGCCACATCCGTTCCCTCTGAGAGGGTCTTCTTGAAAACGGGACAAATAATTACTGAGAGAAGAAACCGCATCAGCCCCTCGAAAGTGAGGCAGCTTGCATTTCTGAATGCAAATCTCTCATAAAAGCAGCATTGGTCAGCATTGCTGTGTGCTGCTGGTTATAACATGGCAATAAAGAAGAGAGAGAAAAGAGGGACCAGTTTAATGTTTTAAGTGGGATGCTGCAGTTTTGCAAATTGTTATTTATTTTTCTTTGATATGGTGCAGTATTCTATTATGCTGTTCAGATTGTATTCGTTTTGAATGGTTAGATTTATATGCACTTTGTTTATATACATTAAAAAGTTATACTTTAAATGCAAATGTTTAATAGCATTATTTTTCATAACAAACCAATGCATTTTTAAATACATTGTGGTTAAGGTAGAGTATGATTTCATTTAATAATTTAATTAGAATCGTTTTAACACGTTTTAACACCAAATAATCAAACTATCGCAACTGTTTGACTTGAAAAAATACAAAACATATTTTTTTTAAAGAGCCGTTTGGTAGCTAAAAGAGCTCACTGAAAAGAACCGGAATGCCCATTATTAAACCCGGTACAGTAGGTGGCGGCAATTCACCAAAAGATGTAGTCTGCCATAAAAGCTTGAATAAGAAGAAGAAGTTCAGCGCACAGAAGCTTCTACAGTAAATAGCTTACGTTGTACATTGATAAATAAGAAGACATGCTTTCTGTCCTCACATTGCTATTGATCTTATTCAGTCTAAATGAGGCCAAACAGAAAGATTTGTACACTTTCAAAGTTGTTAATAGCAGAGGGAGATTAGTCTCTTTGGAAAAATACAGGGGTTCGGTAAGTTTGAAACTCGAGCCTACCAACTTTTGCACGGTAGCCTATGCAAATGTGGCATTTGTTTACCGGTGAATGCATGCTGCGGATTTTCCTTTCATAAGGCATGTATGATCTATGCATGTTTTATAACAATAGCATCTTACTCTTATGAATAAAATGCTAAGTTTAAGACCAAATTATTTGTGTCTATCATCTGTATACGTGGCAACTGCTGCTGGACTCCAACGTTGCTAAATTAAATTGTTTGGCCAATAGTAAATTTATTGTTTGGCCAATAGCTAGCCTTAGTTTGATCCAACTGTTATGTCTGGTTGTATATTACTGACTATAACGTAACCTGCATAAAGTTATTTCATATGCCTTATAAAAGAGAGGTAATATTCCCTTCTGTAGTCAGTGATAATGTAATATTTTTAAAACATCAAGGTGGGCCATTTTAATACATATTTAAAACTTGTATTTATTAATTGTCAACTTTTTTCATTGGGTATAACCATATCACAGGACACATTCTATAGACCGTCTGCATGCTGCATAATCTGAACAGAATTTAAAGTGATACAGTAGAAAGAGGCGTTCCCAAATCTGCCCATTTTCTATCCTTACCACGTGTAGTTCCGTCGTATTGACACTAGAGGACAGCAATACCATATGAGCACTACAGGTAAACACTTCTTTTTCTCGCAGTGTTTCGCCACGAGCTGCATTTATTTAAAGGCCGGGTGCACCGCCAGGGATACTGATGCAAACACTTTTTAATAAACGAAAACACAATGCACAATGAAAAGTGCATGTCTGCTAAATGGAGCATTCATGAGGAATTTATTGCGAAGCATTTATTTATTTCTCCTTTAGAGTTTATTATTGTGCAGTATTATTCTAGCGCTTTATACAATTTTACAAAAGGGATTTATAAAATCATAGAAGCTCAATTAAAAAATAAATAATGAAACAGTCCTGTGTAGCTCAGTTGGTAGAGCATGCAATGCCAGAGTTGTGGGTTTAATTCCCACGAGGGACCAGTATGAAAATGTATGCACTTACTATTGTAAGTAGTTCTGGAGTAGTGTAAAATGTAAATGAAACACTTTAGAAATGGAATAGCAACTTTTCATTTTGATGGATACAATTATAGACCTTGAAGAGGAAGGGAGATGTATAGAAAAATACAGAAATATAAAGTTGGCCATAAACATGGCTCACAAAACCAGGCTCACGAATCACTTTTGTTGTTGCTGTCTCCATGAGTCACACATTCACATAAGAGAACATAGGACAGCCCACTGGGCACAGACATTACTTCAGCATCTATTCCATGTTGGTTCAACATAATTTCAATGAAATAAGATGGAAACAGCATTGATTAAACCAGTGTGTGCCCAGTGGGAAGTAATGGCTCAAACATTCACCTCAAGGATGTTTGGAATGTGTTGGTGCAATTCTATAATTCCAGTGTTCAAGTGATTCATTGGAAAAAATTATTTGGCACAAAAGTAGTGCACTGGGCCTTTACTAGTCCTGCATTAGAGGCCCGATATAGCCATCTGTAGTGCAGGCAAAAAAACATGTGTCATAGCAAATCACATGTAATGTAATATATCTTCTATTTGATCAAAATGTCACTGTATCTGTTCAATACTAAAACTGAGCTATTGGCCCAGAATTGCAAAAATATTTTAATGGATATAAAGAATTTGACTTGACCAAACATTATTGCAACGATTGACCATTTTCCAGGGCTTCTTTTACTATCACCCTCATTACTATCTGGCCTGAACCTCCACTATTCCCACTGCTCAGAGACTCCTCATCACTTACATTCACCTCCAAACCTTTGATCTTGTTTTCCTTGAAACCATGCCCACTCAATTAGTCTTGTAGCTCTGTGGTAGTCCCTACACACAGAGCAGGAAGGATTAAAGGGTCAAACTATTTTATGGAATAACCCCTGTGCCCTTACCAAATGTGTCATCTGGTCACATAGCCAACATCACATTGAAATGCCAGTACGTGACTTTGGCAGGAGCTCACTGGAGCTGAGTACCGGCACCTCAAATGTTCTAATGCTTGAGCTCCTGTCCCTCTTATAGAATATTTGCTCAAAAGTATTGTGGAGCTCCTCCACCTAAATATAAGAAGTACCAGTACCCAAAATGAGTACCGGTACCTATTTCAGTCAAGCACTGGACATAGCATTCAGCACCAATGAAAGGCTACTGGTTATTTTCATATTATCGATAACAGTTTTCATCAGTACAACGTTTATATTTTTAGTATTATGGTTGCCTGCAGGTGTCTCTTGTGGTGAATGTGGCCAGTGACTGTGGCTTCACTGAGGATCACTACACGGACCTTCAACAGCTGCAGAGGGACTTTGGGCCGTCCCACTTCAACGTCCTGGCCTTCCCCTGCAACCAGTTCGGCCAGCAGGAGCCTGGCAGCGACATGGACATTGACGCCTTTGTCCGGCGTGTCTACGGAGTCTCCTTCCCCCTCTTCAGCAAGATTGCTGTGGTGGGCACCGGGGCCAACAATGCCTTCAAGTACCTTGTGGGTGAGTGAACAGATGAGGGATGGATGGGGGCAGAGGCATATACACATACACACATATACATCTAGATGTATCGGCGGCAGGTAGCCTTGCGGTTAGGAGCGTAGGGCCAGTAACCGAAAGGTCGCTGGTTGAAATTCCCCAGCTAACTAGGTGAAAATCTGTCAATATGCCCTTGAGCAAGGCACTTAACCATAATTGTTCCAGGGTCACTGTCAGTAATTGCTGATTCCTGGCTCTGACCCCACTCTCAGGGGGAGTGGGATATTCATTTGTGAAATAGGACAAATGTAAGCACCCACCTAATTATCTTTATAAGGTGTCTGTGTATAGTTAACTGGATATCCTTTGGGTGGTGGGCCATTCTTAGTAAATTAAAAAGAAAAGGGGAGCTCTAGGACCTCAGATGTAATCATTTAATAACCTAATATCCAATGTTTCCACAGACAAGCTGTCTTTATCAGGGTATAATGACAAACACTGCGGGTCACTAGTTTATATACTGTCAAAGGACACACACAGGTGTCTGTAATCATGGCCGGGTGTGGCCTGATATCATTGGTTAATTCTCATATAAAAATAACATACAAAAAACATGAATGGATAGCATTTGATCATAGATAGAATTTGGCTACATAGGCCTACAAATGTTTACAATGAATAGCAAAATCACAAGAATGGCTTCAGATCAAAGTTTACATTGAGACCAAAGGGAGCAAGGGTCTTTAAATTAAAGATCCAGGCAGCCTCTCGTTTTAATAATAAATTGTCGAGGTCACCGCCTCTCCTAGGGAGGTTGACATGTTCGATGCCGATATAACGTAGGGACAAAATCGAGTGGTTCGCTTCCATAAAGTGGGCCGCAACTGGGTAAGTCAAGTTTTTGCACCTAATGGTGCTACGATGCTCCGAGATTCATACTTTTAATTCACGCTTATAAGTTATAAGATAAATAACTGCCTTAGTGGAGCCCGTGATAACACCTTTGATTGGGATCTGTTTCCCTTTTTGGGGGTGTTTGAAAGATCTACATTAGTAAGTGCCATTGCATTGAGCACAGCCATTACACTTGTAGTTTCCATCCGGTAGAGGCGCAAATAAACGTTGTGCAGGGATATTTTAGGGTGGTATATCAGAGTTTACCAATTGATCTCTGAGATTTCTGCCCCGCGAGAATACGACCAAGGGAGGGTCCGAAAACACATTACCGATACTGTCATCAGATCTTAGAATGTGCCAATGTTTGTGAACGATTCCCTTAATTTGTTCAGAGCACTTTGAATAGCGGGTAGTTAGAACGCAAGAATGCTTCTTTTTGCGAGACTGTCCTTGTAAGAGATCATGTCTTGATAATGTTTTGAATTTTCTCAATGGCAGTATTAATCTGAACATTTTTGTACTCCTTCTCATTTCATTTTCTTTGTGTCTCAGCCATATTTCTGTCAAATTCTGATTGTTTTTTGCAAATTATTTTTATTGCATCCTAACATGCTGGGTTCTTTTACTGAAGACTCCGAAGCATACTTATAATAAATGGAACAGATTTATTTAATGTTCTCCTTAACACATTACAGTCGACTACTCTCTACAGTGTCTTTAGCCCAACTCTCCCATACATCATTAAACCTTTACCGCCCTTACATCTCGTAATCCAATCACTTCAATGCAAGAACAGAAACTCCATTGTCATTTGGTAATTCAAATAACTCAACCTCTGCCTACAAATGTCATTGGCTATTTGCAACCGTTTTAAATCTAAACTCATTAACATATAATACATTTCTCAATACACCACACTCCTCCCCGGAAATTCTCACTTCCTCTGAAAACATCCTTGATGAACATCATGGGTTTTCCAAAACAGTTTTTCACATATACAACCTGTTTACAGATCCAATCGGTCCGGAGGCCTTCTGACCCTTTTTGGCCTCTTATGATGCTCTGGGCCCTCAGGCTCACGGCCTGGCACAATCTGTGTCTCTGTATGCATGCCCGTCACAGTCGTAGTTCCCAAGTCCCAATCAGAAATGTTCCACTCTGACACATTCAGGTCTTCTCTTTCATTGTGTTGCATCATCATTTGAGCCACATGCTTCTTACACAATTTTCCCTCAGTCTGCACTAAGCAGGTTACAGGACCAAGTACCCTTTTCTCTCTCTCTCCTCCCTGGTAATCTCGGACAAGTACTGTTTGTTCCCACACAAAAAAATGTAGACGCTTGCCCACCCCCTTGTCCTGTATCTTAGACTGCGTGTCAGCTGAAAAGCTGGGATAACCTTGTTCTAACCTGTCTTTTTAGGAACAACTCTGCTGTAGTTATTCCAGTTATGGCATGCAGGGTATTCCTGAAGGCAAACAGAAAGTTGTCCACACTATGCTGTACAGACCGTCCTGAGGAATTGTCCTTCTCAAGAGCCTGTTTTAGATTCTGTACAAGTCACTCTGCTGCGCCATTTGAAGCTGCATGAAAAGGAGCCGATTTGATGTGTTTCACCCCATTCAACTGGAAGAATATCTCCATCTCTTTTGACACCAGCCCTCGGCCCATTGTCTGAAACTCACTCCTCAACTAACCCGTAGGCTGAGAACATTCCCCGGAGTGTCTCTACCGTGGCTGTAGCTGAAGTATTACTCATACATTTTACTTCTGGCCAGCGTGAGTATGCATCCATAACTACTAAGAACTGGTGCTTTCCCTTTTGAGCAAAATCTATATGAATGGCCTCAGGCCATTTCCAAGGATGCACTGGTGCAAGGTTCAGCATATGTCTATTAGACTGACACAATTGGCATCTCCTTACCAATTTCTTCTATGTCTGAGTCTAACCTGGGCCTCCAGAAGTGGCTCCTGCAAGAGCTTTCATTTTGACCACGCCCCAGTGGTTTTCATGTAGCTCCTTCAGTAGGTCCCTCTGTAGAGTAGACCGGCACCACCGCTCTCATACCCCATAACACACAATCACTTTCTACAGTCCTTCTCATTCAATAAGGCTTTAGTTCAGGATCAGTAACATGGTTAGGACACCCTGTAAGTGTGAAGTGCTTCACTTTTGCCAAACACTCGTCCTTGGTAGTTTCCCTGGCTATGTCCTTAGCTAAAATGGGAAGTACATCTAAAAAAGATACTCGATAGTTTGGATTGGTCTCTGGGACCCCCCCCGCCCCCCTCCTTTCATGGGAAGCCTATCAAATCCAAATCAAATGTTATTTGTTTCATACACATGGTTAGCAGATGTTAATGCGAGTGTAGCGAAATGCTTGTGCTTCTAGTTCCGACAGTGCAGTAATATCTAACAAGTAATCTAACAATTCCCCAACAACTACCTAATACACACAAATCTAAAGGGGTGAATGAGAATATGTACATGTAAGTATATGGATGAGCGATGGCCGAGCGGCATAGGCAAGGTGCAGTAGATGGTATAAAATACAGTATATACATGTGATATGAGTAATGTAAGATATGTAAACATTATTAAAGTGGAATTATTTAGAGTGCATTGTATAAAGTGACTAGTGATCCATTTATTAAAGTGGCGAGTGATTGGTTCTCAATGTAGGCAGCAGCCTCTCTGAGTTAATGATTGCTGTTTAGCAGTCTGATGGCCTTGAGATAGAAGCTGTTTTTCAGTCTCTCGGTCCCAGCTTTGATGCACCTGTACTGACCCCGCCTTCTTGATGGTAGCGGTGTGAACAAGCAGTGGCTCAGGTGGTTGATGTCCTTGATGATCTTTTTGGCCTTCCTGTGACATTGGGTGCTGCGGCCTCTGTCACACTGCTTCTACGTTCTGTAAGTGGTCCTCTGCCGATTTCCCTGTGATAAGAATATCATCCAGAAAGCACACAACCCCAGGTAAACCCTGTACAACCTGGTCCATACTACGTTGGAATATAGCTGTAGCACTTGATACTCCATAAGGCAGGCCATTCATCTGGTATAAACCCTTCAACATGTTTTATAGTCAGGAAATGCTTTGACTCTTGATCTACCTCCACTTGCAGGTAGGCCTGTGTAAGGTCTAACTTTGTGAACTGTTTACCCCCGGCTAGAGTAGCAAACAAGTCCAGGGTCTTTGGTAAGGGGTACTGGTCCACATCCACTCATGCATTTACAGTCACCTTGTAATCATGACATATTCTGACACCTCAGTTTGTCTTTGGAATGCAAACTATAGGTGCTGGCCATTCACTGGACTCTATGGGTGGGGTCACTCCTTGTTTTTCTAGCTTTGTAAGCTGTTTGTCTACTGCCTGTCTGAGTGCATAAGGCACAGGTCTAGCCTTACAAAACTTTGGAACTGCTTTCTCTGACACTTGAGTTTTGGCTTTAATTCCCTTTACCACACCCAGTTCACCACTAAACACCTCAGCATATTTATCGCACAGCTGCGCAACTGGGTCTGACACATGGTTCACTCTTGACCAATCTGATTTGAGGTGCTGAATCCAGTTCCTCCCCATTAGCGTAGGACCCTTCCCGTTTGACACTAATAGAGGTAATGGTAAAACTTGAGCACCACATTTCATTTTAACCTCCAGCTGTCCCAATAACTGAATAGGCTGAGCTGAGTAAGTTCTCACCATGACCATGTACGGTTTCACATACTCACGATCACTACACACAGTAAAAAGTCCCAAGTCCTTTTCTGACTGGTGATTTCCGACCGTGCTGGAGCCTGCAGGCAGGAGCAGCTCTGCCTCCTCAACTTGATCTGTTGTCAAGTAGCCTGTCCCCTTCACTGGATTAGAGTGCACTATTTGAGAGCGTTGCTTAGAAAACGCGCTGCTCCCCGCAGATACTCTCACTCTGCAAGCCCTTTTAAGATGTCCAGTCTTCTGGCACACTCTGCATTGGAAATCCTTGTAACGGCAGGTCTGCTGTGAATGTCCTGTCCCCAAACAGCCAAACAGCGAAAACAGGGCTTTGAGGTCTCCCCCTTCTGGTCTGACATCCACTGTTTCTCCCTGTCGGATCCGGGTCGATGCCCCTCCCATTTTGTGGACAACTGATCGGATCTCAACTGAGTCGATGTCTGCTGGAATTTCTGCATACTCTGGGCTGTGCACTCCAAGTTGTTGACAATGTCCAATACTTTTGCCCATGTTAAATTCTTCCCATATGCCGCGCTTAACATCTTGCCATGCAGCTCCTTACTGGCAACTCCATAAACTAGCTGGTCCCTCAGCTGCTTCTCTAGTGCAGCACCAAACTCACATGTAGCTGCCATCCCTTTAGCGATGCTATGTACTCAGCTAACGTCTCTCCCGCCAACTGTTTCCTATTCCGAAAAACATACCTCTCGCTCAACATAAAAATCTCTCAGAGCTGAAATTATCTCCTGGAAGCTAGCCTCTCCCTGCTTCTTCAGCGCTAATAAATCTTTCAGCAGCATTAACATCTTTGAACCCACTACTGATAGAAACACCGTTCTTCTGCGGTCGTCAGCTATCTCGTTAACTGCAAAAATCACTCCTCATATGTGCTGAAGCTCTAGATAGCCTCTTGGAATCACAAACCGGTCTCACTACTGAAAAGTGCCATAGCTCTCATTAGCCCATGCGCTATTTCTTCCCAGCTGACCAACTCATTTACTAACATTAGTACTAGCTAAGTTTCTAGCTCGTTCACTCGGTTGGTCATCAGTAGTCTGAGGATTTTGTCTCAGAATTCTGTTATCCTCGTCGCCAGTTGTTGCATCCTAAGATGCTGGGTTCTTTTACTGAAGACTCCGAAGCATACTTATAATAAATGGAACAGATATATTTAATGTTCTCCTTAACACATTACAGTCGACTACTCTCTACAGTGTCTTTAGCCCAACTCTCCCATACATCATTAAACCTTTACCGCCCTTACATCTCGTAATTCAATCACTTCAATGCAAGAACGGAAACTCCATTGTCATTTGGTAATTCAAATAACTCAACCTCTGCCTACAAATGTCATTGGCTATTTGCAACCGTTTTAAATCTAAACTCATTAACACATAATACATTTCTCAATACACCACACTTTTGATTTGACAGAATTGGCTGTAGGGCAAACTGCTTTTCAAGGGAAGCGGGTGACAACTATCAGCCCTCAACAAACTGTTAGGATCAGTAGGTTTCCTGTAAAGATCAGTGTATAGAACATTATCCTCACATAAAATCAGAAGATCAAGGAAACTGATTTGACGTGTGTCAGATTGCATAGTAAATCTCAGGTGCTCAGAACCAGAGTTAAGAAAAGCATGGAATGCCTGGAGCTGTTTTGCATCACCCCTCCATAGAACAAAAATATCATCGATGTACCATTTCCAAATAATAATGTTCGGCAAGAATTTTTTTGGGAGACAGTTGAAAATGGACTGTTTCTCCATGTAACCCACGTACAAATTAGCATAGTTAGGAGCCATGGGGGATCCCATCACAGTACCATTTGTCTGAATAAAATGTTGCAGAAGAAAATGTTCCATGGCTTCAATACCGCCCTCGTGTGGAATATTCGTGTATAATGACTCAACATCAGAAGTGACTAACAAAGTATTATCAGGGAGAGGATCAAATGATTTAATAATAGAGATCATATTGCTGGTGACCTTTACAAAAAAGGGGAGCTGTTCTGCGAGTGGTCTAATAAAAAAGTAAACGAAAGTCGATAAAGGGGCCGTTACTGCGTCAGTGCCCGCTACATTCTTGTGTAATTTTGTATAGAAAGTTACAATTTTAGGGTGTTGAATAGCCAAAAAGTTGTGTTCTTTTTTGGTGATCTGACCAGAAATTAAGTACCCATCTAGGAGAGTAAAGACAGTGTTCTGAAATTGGGAAGTGGGGTCACTTCTGAGTTTGTTGTTAAAGGTGTTGTCAAGCAGTCGTCTATGACACTCATTTACATAAACTGTCCTATCCATGAGTACAAGCGACCCACCCTTAACAGCAGGGCGGGTACGGACTGACGTATTGGATTGTAAGTCAAGCAAGGCTTGTTTTTCATCCTTGGGTAAATTATGGAAAGATATGTACTCCTATTTCTTCTTAAGGAGATTATTTTTCAACGAGTCTGCAAAATGTCTCAATAGAGTGATTGCGATTGGCTGGAGGTACAAAATAAATCTTACTTCTAAAAGGAGTCGGAGTATGTGCAGGTGAGCAACTTACATGTTCAGTAGAAATATCACGATTAGGGGAGATAAAGTTTCCGCTTAAACGGATGTTACTAAAAAACTTAAACTTGTCTACCTTAACATCGAAATCGTTGCACTGAGTTGTAGGCACAAAATAACCCTTTATTAATCAAGGAGACATGGGCAGGGCTCAAAATCTTGCCTGATAAATTAAAGACATTCAATCCCATGGGTTCTGGGACCTTGTGTACGGTCCCCTCTGCCTCTGGTAGTAGTTTCTTCTTACCCCGTTGGGTACGGCATCTCGTCGGTACGCGTGGCCACGGCCACCTACCTGCTTCTGTTGGCCCAGTCTCTCGTTGTATAAAAAACTGTCACTGGAAGCAGATGAGGAGCTGGTTGTAGAGCGTTGGTCAGACGGGAGTGGATAGAAGTAAGCGGCATCCTTCCTGCGTCTGCCATGGAGAGGAGGAGCAGGACCTCTTGTCAGGGTTCCTCCAGAAGTAGACTTTGTTCTCGGCCTTGTCTTTTTTGTCTTGGTTGAATTTCTTGATTTTAAGCTCCTTTATTTCTGTAGACAACTTGTCCTGGAGCGCTTGGTTAGTTTTTATTAGTTCATTGAATATGCCATCCTCATTAACAGCTCCTTGAAGAGCTGTGTGTTTCTCTTCAATTGTTATCCATTTCAATAAAATCCCTTTTCAACTGGTCAACAATTAATGTCATTAAATCAATAGAGCATGTGTTCAGGACGGCACACCAGCGCTGGCCCAATGACGGTTCTATTTGCCACCTGTGTCCCCGTGGAATAATGCCTTGACACACATTCTTAATACACACGGGAAACTGTTGAGCATGAAGAACCCAGCAGCATTGCAGTTCTTGACACAAACCGGTGCACCTGACCCCAACTACCATACCCCGTTCGAAGGCACTTAAATCTTTTGTCTTGCCCATTCACCCTCTGAATGACACACATACACAATCCATGTCTCAGTGGTCTCAATGCTTAAAAATGCATCTTTAACCTGTCTCCTCCCCTTCATCTACACTGATTGAAGTGGATTTTACTAGTGACATCAATAAGGGATCACAGCTTTCACCTGGATTCACCTGGTCAGTGGATGTCATGGAAAGAGCCAGTGTTCTTAATGTTTTGTACACGGCTATGGGTGGGGGATGCATTTTCCAACTTTTTCCTGAATAGCTTGAAGTATGAACAACAAGTCTATAACCCCTGACTGACTTGGGCAGACAGCGACCGTCTTTGTGGACTCATTAGCAAGCCTAGGCCAGCTCAGAGAGTGTGTGTGTCTTAAGTGTGTTTGGTTTATTATGGGTTTGAGTGGGAGGTTGGGTCCCCCAGCGGGAGATAAAATGGCAGGCTACTGGCAGGCTGCCCGTTTTTACAAACGGACCCTCAGAGCGTAGGTGATTCAAACGTCAGGAAAAATCAAGGGGAAGGAGAAAAAGAGGCAAATTACATTTTTACCACACTAGTGAAAGGCTGGAAGGAATGATGATTGCAATCTTCTCCTCACCTTTAAGTGTACTATATCTAAATATTTTATTCAACTTTAAGTGTACTATATCTAAATATTTTATTAAGTGTACTATGTCTAAATATTTTATTCAACTTTAAGTGTACTATATCTAAATATTTTATTACGTGTACTATATCTAAATATTTTATTCAACTTTAAGTGTACTATGTCTAAATATTTTATTCAATGCATTTTTTCAAATCGCAACAACTAGGGGTTGAAACATGGCTTTTGGTCAGATGCTAATTTGTATTCATGCTATTTTAACACACAATGAATATACTGTATATGTGGTTAATTCTCGATTCATTATCATGCAATTAAAAAATATATAATTTTAACCTTTATTTAACTAGGCAAGTCAGTTAAGAACAAATTCTTATTTTCAATGACGGCCTAGGAACAGTGGGTTAACTGCCTTTTTCAGGGCCAGAACGACAGATTTTTACCTTGTCAGCTCGGGGATTTGATCTTGTAACCTTTCGGTCACTAGTTCAACGCTCTAACCCCTAGGCTACCTGCCGCCCCGGAAACACATAATAAGTATTTATGTTTTATGGAATTGTCACAAAAAAAATGTCTCTTTTGATTCTTTACAGAGATGTCAGGAAAAGAGCCTGACTGGAACTTCTGGAAGTACCTCATCGATACAGATGGGAAAGTCGTGGATGCCTGGGGGCCCAGTGTCTCTGTCAAAGAACTCCGACCTAAAATAGCTGAAATGGTACGGAATATCATCCTCAAGAAGAAAGAGGAACTTTAACTCAACACCTCAAGACCCATCTGACAATCTATTCAGGAATATCCTATGTGATTGAAATCCACTGTCTGCAACAAAAACACCCCGAGCATCACAAAAATACGCTCCAAGCAGCACACACTCCAAGCACCACACACTCCAAGCAGCACACACTCCAAGCAGCACACACTCCAAGCAGCACACACTCCAAGCACCACACACTCCAAGCACCTCACACTCCAAGCACCACACACTACATACTGTAAATGTTGTATTCTACAGATGTAGGATCTTAATTTGAGCCAGTTTGCTACATCAGGAAAATAATCCTGCAGCAATAGCAACTGTGAATTATTATGTGGATTATAATTAATGGGCATTTTTGTAGGTGTTGATACATTTTTAGGGAAAATCAAGTCTAACATTTCAAATGTGAAATTACAAGCTTCAGAAGCCTTTTTAAACCTCAAATACACAAAATAGTTTAAAATGTCCTGCAACAGGGTGATCAAATTAAATTCCTGTATCTGTGCCCCGAATAACTTTTATGAAACCACCTCTATGACTGCATTCAGCATACTGATATCCTCTTTTGGAAGCAGTTGATCTGCCTGCGAAAAACTCTCTCATCAGCAATCAGAGCTTATTGTTGTGCTGTTGAGAGGTTCTTTGTATTGGATTGCCTTTTCATGGTACATGTGTGCACATTAATAAATATACTTTTACAAAGTGGCATGAATGCTTTCATCAGTTTTTTTTCTACACAAAGCTGTACATGGAAATGTGTAGGAGGTACATTTAGGTCAAACTTGACTTTTGCATGAACGTTTTTCTCAAATAAGATTTGTTTGTTTTTTGACTGTCTCTGCCTGTAAGGAATACTCACATTCCTTTGTAGATAAGTCTTTCACTCTCTAATGTTTTCAAGGTTAACACTGTGCTTTGTGCTTTTGTGTTAGTTCTTTACCTTGTTGTAATTTACACTTTTCTTACAGACTGTGTGCTTGTCCTGCCACCGCTTTGCTTTCATCTCATTTGAAACCATAACGTTGGAAAATGAAAAGACATTTTGGAAATTGTTTTAGCAGCCTTTCCTTATTACCTGTCCTGAATGTGTTTTCTATGGTACAAAGTGTCGTTTCTCTGTTCAGCAAAGTGTTTTTATCCTTGGAAGATTTCGGTTGATTACCTTGGTACAAAATAGGGCTGTTGATTTCGGAGAAGACCCAGTTTGGCTAACACTGCATTGTCAGTAGGATTGAATTCAGATTAAATAAAAACCTGGAATGTTGTACCAACATACAATGCATTCAGAGCATTCCCAAGAAAGTGGGAATGTACCATAGGCCTCGGCTCTCCACCACTGACAATTACCGTTTCCTCTCATGTCCCTATCAGGAACAGATTTACCACAAGGGTCTGTAAGTTAGCCCTTACAGATGAATGAGGGCCGGGGACACAGATATACTGTAGGACCTTTGAGACTGTCATGACACACACCTAAGGGTATACAGTTGTGGCCAAAAGTTTTGAGAATGACACAAATAATAATTTCCTCAAAGCTTGCCTCTTCAGTGTCTTTAGATATTTTTGTCAGATGTTACTATGGAATACTGAAGTATAATTACAAGCATTTCATAAGTGTCAAAAGCTTTTATTGACAATTACATGAAGTTGATGCAAAGAGTCAATATTTGCAGTGTTGACCCTTCTTTTTCAAGACCTCTGCAATCCGCCCTGGTATGCTGTCAATTAACTTCTGGGCCACATCCTGACTGATGGTAGCCCATTCTTGCATAATCAATACTTGGAGTTTGTCAGAATTTGTGGGTTTTTGTTTGTCCACCCGCCTCTTGAGGATTGACCACAAGTTCTCAATCGGATTAAGGTCTGGGGAGTTTCCTGGCCATGGACCCAAAATATCGATGTTTTGTTCCCCGAGCCACTTAGTTATCACTTATGCCTTATGGCAAGGTGCTCCATCATGCTGGAAAAGGCATTGTTCGTCACCAAACTGTTCCTGGATGGTTGGGAGAAGTTACTCTCGGAGGATGTGTTGGTACCATTCTTTATTCATGGCTGTGTTCTTAGGCAAAATTGTGAGTGAGCCCACTCCCTTGGCTGAGAAGCAACCCCACACATGAATGGTCTCAGGATGCTTTACTGTTGGCATGACACAGGACTGATGGTAGTGCTCACCTTGTCTTCTCCGGACAAGCTTTTATCCGGATGCCCCAAACAATCCGAAAGGGGATTCATCAGAGAAAATGACTTTACCCCAGTCGTCAGCAGTCCAATCCCTGTACCTTTTGCAGAATATTAATCTGTCCCTGATGTTTTTCCTGGAGAGAAGTGGCTTCTTTGCTGCCCTTCTTGACACCAAGCCATCCTCCAAAAGTCTTTGCCTCACTGTGCGTGCAGATGCACTCACATCTGCCTGCTGCCATTCCTGAGCAAGCTCTGTACTGGTGGTGCCCCGATCCCGCAGCTGAATCAACTTTAGGAGACGGTCCTGGCGCTTGCTGGACTTTCTTGGGCGCCCTGAAGCCTTCTTCACAACAATTGAACCACTCTCCTTTAAGTTCTTGATGATCCGATAAATGGTTGATTTAGGTGCAATCTTACTGGCAGCAATATCCTTGCCTGTGAAGCCTTTTTTGTGCAAAGCAATGATGACGGCACGTGTTTCCTTGCAGGTAACCATGATTGACAGGAAGAACAATGATTCCAAGCACCATCCTCCTTTTGAAGCTTCCAGTCTGTTATTCAAACTCAATCAGCATGACAGAGTGATCTCCAGCCTTGTCCTCGTCAACACTCACACCTGTGTTAATGAGAGAATCACTGACATGATGTCAGCTGGTCCTTTTTGTGGCAGGGCTGAAATGCAGTGGCAATGTTTTTTGGGGATTCAGTTCATTTGCATGGCAAAGAGGGACTTTGAAATTAATTGCAATTCATCTGATCACTCTTCATAACATTCTGGAGTATATGCAAATTGCCATCATACAAACTGAGGCAGCAGACTTTGTGAAAATTAATATTTGTGTCATTCTCAAAACTTTTGGCCTACAAAAGCAGGATAAATGAGTTAGCCAGAAATAACTAGATTTTATGGATCAATAAAAAAGTTCAACTTAGATGTATTTTTGTTTGTTGAATCAATTAGACCATGACCATTTCAAGCTTATCTTTCAATTAAAAGTTAAGAAGTTAGCTGGCTAAATCCTTAAACCTACTTTGTAGTATCCCTATGACCTTGCTCTGAGTTTAAAGACTTAATTAAACAAATTAACACCATAAGCTATGTTTTTATATTATCCAATAACTTTTTAGGACTTGTCCTCATCAGACCCCATGTGCAGTAGGCTAGAATATCAGAAAGAACCCTGTTGTTTGTCGACTGCACGTGTTTCTTAACACGGAGAGAAAAGGCAGCAGGGTTCTCGCTTTTTGTTTTCTGTTTATGTGGAGACTTCAGAGCAGAAACATAAAAGTATCATTAATATGCATGTCATTATACAACACAGATCTTCATATGCATGTCATTAATCAACACAGATCTTCATATGCATGTCATTATACAACACATATCTTCATATGCATGTCATTATACAACACATATCTTCATATGCATGTCATTATACAACACAGATCTTCATATGCATGTCATTATACAACACAGATCTTCATATGCATGTCATTATACAACACAGATCTTCATATGCATGTCATTATACAACACAGATCTTCATATGCATGTCATTATACAACACAGATCTTCATATGCATGTCATTATACAACACAGATCTTCATATGCATGTCATTATACAACACATATCTTCATATGCATGTCATTATACAACACAGATCTTCATATGCATGTCATTAATCAACACAGATCTTCATATGCATGTCATTATACAACACAGATCTTCATATGCATGTCATTATACAACACATATCTTCATATGCATGTCATTATACAACACAGATCTTCATATGCATGTCATTATACAACACAGATCTTCATATGCATGTCATTATACAACACAGATCTTCATATGCATGTCATTATACAACACAGATCTTCATATGCATGTCATTATACAACACAGATCTTCATATGCATGTCATTATACAACACAGATCTTCATATGCATGTCATTATACAACACAGATCTTCATATGCATGTCATTATACAACACAGATCTTCATATGCATGTCATTATACAACACAGATCTTCATATGCATGTCATTATACAACACAGATCTTCATATGCATGTCATTATACAACACAGATCTTCATATGCATGTCATTGTACAACACAGATCTTCATATGCATGTCATTATACAACACAGATCTTCATATGCATGTCATTATACAACACAGATCTTCATATGCATGTCATTATACAACACAGATCTTCATATGCATGTCATTATACAACACAGATCTTCATATGCATGTCATTATACAACACAGATCTTCATATGCATGTCATTATACAACACAGATCTTCATATGCATGTCATTATACAACACAGATCTTCATATGCATGTCATTATACAACACCGATTTGTGAGCAAACAATGTTTCAATCCACCTCTAGTTTCTCACCTCCCAATTGAATTTAGCAAATTGTTGAAGGATGGCTTTGTGAGACATTTTGATGCAATTTTTCAATTATCATCGATACCCACTGTGCAAGTTAAGATGCACCTGGGCTGTGAAAGTCAATATAACCCCAATTCCAAGGCAAATGTGTTACATGTCTGAGGTTTTGATGTTGTTCAAACAACTGCTGAATGATTTAGTGGTTTGTGTTCCCTATAGGAATAATTGGAACCTGAGCTGTTGAAACTTCTAACAACATTAATAAAAATGTAGGATTTACCTGATTTGTTCTTGAACATGACATTTGGAGAAAATATTGAATGTTTTAAGAACTCCCACAGAAACTGATAGAACCCTCCCTGGTGGCCTACAAGAAGGTAAATACATATTTTTTAAATTGTGTTACATAATTTATAAAATGTACTTCAGGATCAGATACAGCAACACCAATTAATCATATTGAGCAGCATCTTCTCAGGAGATTGTAGAATACCTAATGCAGAAATGATGTTACTACTGAATTCTAATGTAATTAAATAGAAAATACGCTTCCAATAATATAATTAAAGCTTACAGTAAGTGTGTATGCACTTATAATGCAATCTATCACTATACATAGATTTTTTATGTACTGTATGTGTGAGGGAATCAGGAGATGGTTGAGAATTTGTCATACATGTAGCATGTAGCATATGTATCCTACTGTATTTCCAGTGCTTGCTGAACTCTGGAAGCTTTAGACACAGTGCTTCCACCCTCAGACTGAGCAGAGGTACGACATTTGGCTATCAAAAATCAGAGGTAAACTTAATTAAACTTAACACGGCAGAAAAATTGCATGAATAGCCCCCAATATCTCATTTCCTGTCTGTCCATAGAAAAGTACATTTTAGCTGATAGTTCAGACAAGTCTGGCTGTCTCAGTGAGTTCCTCATCTGATGTCTAGGGTCTTGGCTTTCAAACTCAGACAGGATGATTATAGGCCTTGCACTGTCATTATCTCCATACAAAGAGATTAGAACAGTTTTAGGTTTCTTACTTAATTTGAATATCATCAGCACTATTGTTTAACTCCCTAATCTGCCTCACCTGCCTCACCTTTCACGGTACTGTCACATCATCCTTGCCTGTTGCACAGAAGAAACTTGTATATGTATATGTTGGCCTAGAGTGTGCTTGTATTCCCAGTGAAATGCATTACTCCTTAACCTGCCATGTACGTAAAGAAGAACAGCAGCACAGTGTGGAAAGAGAGAGAGAGAGAGGAGAAAGAGAGTGTTGTTAGGGAGATGGGGATAAATAAAGAGATGTACGATGTAAACATGGAACAGGTTAGAGGTAGCATTCTCTTTTGTGCTTGTGAAGGTTATTTATTTTAATACCCACCAAAATAGTGCTACACTGGGTACTTTCCATAGCTTTGGTCAAAATGTATGCACAATACATTTACAAAATGTATGCACTATACATAGTGCACATTAAGTGCACTATGGAGGGCCTCCCGGGTGGCGCAGTGGTCTAAGACACTGCATCGCAGTGCTAGCTGCTACACCTAGGCTCTGTCGCAGCCGGCCACGACCGGGAGGTACGTGGGACGACGCACAATTGGCCTAGGTGTACGACCTGGTCAGCGTGCAAGACCAGCCGTGTACGACCAGCCGACACATTGGTGCGGCTGGCTTCCGGGTTGGATGCGCGCTGTGTTAAGAAGCTTGGTTGGGTTCTGTTTCGGAGGACGCATGACTCTCGACCTTTGTCTCTCCCGAGCCCGTACGGGAGTTGTAGCGATGAGACAAGACAGGGACAATTGGATACCACGAAATTGGGGAGAAAATTGGGGTTAATAAAAAAAAAAAAAAGTGCACTATGGAATAGACGCATACGCTATACATGCCCAAGGTTTATAAAGGTTAAAACCCCCTATTCTACAGATATGTTTTTTTTGCATTGGATGCGTCTCAATCTGTGTCTCAAACTCTCTGACCAGTTTGGGCTGCACACTAATATGACCCATTTGTGGAAAGATGAGACTCTCACAAATATGTACATGTCCGTTGTTTTGACTCAGGCCTCAGGCCTCACAAGACTCATCTGAAGGTCCCCCGGTGCAAGTTTAAAAAATGAATGGAAGTATATAGGAGATAGTTTAGTACCAAAAATAAGGGGTTAAATACATGTAAAAAATAAAATAAAAAACATGTTTCCTGATCTTTCTTATATCGCTCAGATATAGGACAGACACTTCAAAACAAACTTCGTTTAGATTTTTGGGGGGGACTATCTGTTGTTCCATGTAATGAATGTGTTATTGAATGCGCTTGTATGGGCTAATAGCAGTAAGGCCAAAAATAATTTTTGATGTTTTTTGGGGAATCTTCAAGGGGTCTTAAAATTCCTAATTAAATAGTCCCTCCCCTGGCTTAGACAGGGGACTGTAGTTAAACCCTGCTTCCTGTGTGCAGAGAAACATAATTTTATATGCAGTCACCTCTTGTGATTAATCAAATAATCTACAGGTAACTGCCAAAATACTTGAATAAATGAGGGATACAAAGTATATTGAAAGCAAGTGCCTCCACACAAGTGTGGTTCCTGAGTTAATTAAGCAAATAAATTGTTTTATTTTATTTTTATTTAACCTTTATTTAACTAGGCAAGTCAGTTAAAACTTCTTATGGCTGGGGGCAGTATTGAGTAGCTTGGATGAATAAGGTGCCCAGAGTAAACTGCCGGCTACTCAGTCCCAGAAGCTAAGATATGCATATTATTAGTATATTTGGATAGAAAACACTATCTGTGATAGTGTCTGTGAGTATAACAGAACTCATATGGCAGGCAAAAACCTGAGAAAAAATCCAACCAGGAAGTGGGAAATCTGAGGTTTGTAGGTTTTCAACTCATTGCTTATCGAAGATACAGTGGGATATTGGTCCTATTGCACTTCCTAAGGCTTCCACTATATGTCAACAGTCTTTAGAACCTTGTTTGATGCGTCTACTGTGAAGTGGGGGTGAATGAGAGGGGATTCAGTCAGAGGTCTGGCAGAGAGCCACGAGCTGACCATGCACATTCACGTGAGAGTTAGCTTGAGTTCCATTGCATTTCCACAGACAAAGGAATTCTCCGGTTGGAACATTATTGAAGATTTATGATAAAAACATCCTAAAGATTGATTCCGTACATCGTTTGACATGTTTCTACGGACTGTAACGGAACTTTTGGACTTTTCGTGTGCTCGTCTGCTCGCGTGTCATGAATTAGGATTTGTGAACTCAAGGCGCGAACAAAAAGGAGGTATTTGGACATAAATGATGAACTTTATCGAAAAAATCAAACATTTATTGTGGAACTAGGATTCCTGTGAGTGCATTCTGATGAAGATCATCAAAGGTAAGTGAATATGTATAATGCTATTTCTGACTTCTGTTGACTACACAACATGGCAGATATCTGTTTGGCTTGTTTTTGTCTCTGAGCGCTGTACTCATATTATTACATGGTGTGCTTTTTCAGTAAAGCTTTTTTGAAATCTGACACAGAGGTTGCATTAAGGAGAAGTTTATCTAAAGTTCCATGTATAACACTTGTATTTTCATCAACATTTATGATGAGTTTTTCTGTAAATTGATGTGGCTCTCTGAAAAATCACCGGATGTTTTTGGAACTACTGAACATAACGCGCTAATGTGTACTGAGATTTTTTTATATAAATATGAACTTTATCAAACAAAACATACATGTATTGTGTAACATGAAGTCCTATGAGTGTCATCTGATGAAGATCATCAAAGGTTAGTGATTAATTTTATCTCTATTTCTGCTTTTTGTGACTCTTCTCTTTGGCTGGAAAAATGGCTGTGTTTATCTGTGACTTGGCGCTGACCTAACATAATCGTTTGTGGTGCTTTCATCGTAAAGCCTATTTGAAATCGGACACTGTGGTGGGATTAACAAGAAGTGTATCTTTAAAATGGTGTAAAATACTTGTATGTTTGAGGAATTTTAATTATGAGATTTCTGTTGTTTGAATTTGGCGCCCTGCACTTTCACTGGCTGTTGTCATATCGATCCCGTTAGCGGGATCTCAGCCATAAGAAGTTTTAAGAACTAATTCTTATTTACAATGATGGCCTACCAAAAGGCAAAAGGCCTCCTGCGGGGACGGGGGCTGGGATTAAAAATACAAATAAATAAAATTACAATAGAGGACAAAACACACATCACTACAAGAGAGACAACACAACACTACACGAAGAGAGACCTAAGACAACAACATAGCATGGCAGCAACACAAGACAACACAGCATGGTAGCAACACAACATGACAACAACATGGTAGCAACAACATGGCAGCAGCACATGGTAGCAGCACAAAACATGGTACAAACATTATTTTGCACAGACACAAAGGGCAAGAAGGTAGAGACAACAATACATCACGCAAAGCAGCCACAACTGTCAGTAAGAGTGTCCATGATTAACTAAACCTAGAAATGTGATGTTTATGGACAAACGTTGGATTCACCAGTGAGACTGTGAGAGCTTGTTGCAGCAGGTGTGTGTGTGTGTGTGTGTGTGTGTGTGTGTGTGTGTGTGTGTGTGTGTGTGTGTGTGTGTGTGTGTGTGTGTGTGTGTGTGTGTGTGTGTGTGTGTGTGTGTGTGTGTGTGTGTGTGTGTGTGTGTGTGTGGGTGTGTGTGTGTGTGTGTGTGTGTGTGGTGTGTGGGTGTGGTTGATCAAATGGATACAGGCATGTTGATCAAATGAATACAGGCATGCAGTGGTTGATCAAATGGAGAGATAATGTGTGTCTCAGTGAAACTACACTGAACAAAAATATAAACCCAACATGTTAAGTGGTGTCATGTTTCATGAGCTGAAATAAAAGATATGAAGATACCATAAGCACAAAAACCTTATTTCTCTCAAATGTTGTGCACAAATTTGTTTACCACCTTGTTAGTGAGCATTTATCACTTGCCAAGATAATCCATCGACTTGACAGGTGTGGCATATCAAGAAACTGATTAAACAGCATGATCATTACACAGGTGCACCTTGTGCTGGGGACAACAAAAGGCCACTCTAAAATGTGCAGTTTTATCATAGAACACAATGTGGAATTGGCATGCTGACTGCTGGAATGTCCACCAGAGCTGTTGCCAGATAATTGAATATAAATGTTTCTACCAACGTCATTTTAGAGAATTTGGCAGTACGTCCAACCAGCCTCACAACCGCAGAACCACATGTAACCACGCCAGCCTTGGACCTCCACATCCGGCTTCTTCACCTGCGGGATCATCTCAGACCAGCCACCCGGACAGCTGATGAAACTGTGGGTTTTCACAACCAAATAGTTTCTGCACAAACTGTCAGAAACCATCTCAGGGATGCTCATCTGCATGCTCGTCGTCCTCACCAGGGTCTTGACCTGACAGCAGTTTGGTGTCGTAACCAACTTCAGTGTGCAAATGCTCACCTTCGATGGCCACTGGCACGCTGGAGAAGTGTGCTCTTCACGGATGAATCCCAGTTTCAACTGTACCGAGCAGATGGCAGAAAATGGAAGCTGAAAATGTCCCAGTTTTTCCATGGCCTGCAAACTCACCAGACATGTCACCCATTAAGCACATTTGGGATGCTCTGGATCAACGTGTACGACAGCATGTTATAGTTCCTGACAATATCCAGCAACTTCGCACAGCCATTGAAGAGGAGTGGGACAACATTCCACAGGCCACAATCAACAGCCTGATCAACTCTCTGCGAAGGAGATGTGTAGCACTACATGAGGCAAATCTGAAATCCATAGATTAGGGCCTAATGAATTTATTTCAATTGACTGATTTCCTTATATGAACTGTTGCATGTTGCGTTTATAATTTTGTTCAGTATACTAAAGCCCACTTTTTATTCCCTGTTTGTTCTCCTGTGAGATGGTCAGGGGCTCATTATGCTTACCAACATTCTCCCAGCAGGGTGTTCTGTGGCAGGGAAAGATCAAGCTTGTGTGGGTGTGTTTAATGAAATGTTCACATTACAACCTACCTGAATATACAAAAGAAAGAGAGAGAGAAAAGAGCGAGAAAGAGAGAGAGCGAAAGAGAGTGAGAGAGAAAGCGAGAGAGAGAGAGCATGAGAGAGAGGGAGAAAGAGAGAGCACGAGAGAGAATGTGTGAGAGAGAGAATGCGTGAGAGCGAGAGAGAGAGAAAGCGCGAGAGAGAAAGCGAGAGAGAGAGAGAGCGAGACAGAGAGAACGAGTGAGAGAGAGAGAGAGAGAGAGAGAGAGAGAGAGAGAGAGAGAGAGAGAGAGAGAGAGAGAGAGAGAGAGAAAGCGAGAGAGAGGGCGAGTAACCTAGCTGTAAAACAATTCTCTTACACCAGTATCATCCCAGTTTTATGGCTATTTAATTGCCATTTAGAGGTACTCTAACTCTACTAGGGTATCTTGTGTCGTGCGTACATTAAGAGTGGAAGTTCTGTATATATTGTGGGCACCTCTGCCTCCCACGGTTGCTGTCAACACGATGCACAGTGTAGCCTAGTGATGGACAGGAGCACATTAAGAGTGGAAGTTCTGTATATATTGTGGGCACCTCTGCCTCCCACGGTTGCTGTCAACACAATGCACAGTGTAGCCTAGTGATGGACAGGAGCACATTAAGAGTGGAAGTTCTGTTATGACAAGCTTCAACTGCCTACATCCATTCCACCTGAAATAGCCGTTTACAAAGGTTAGCTGTAACTGTTTTTTCTTATTACTCTGTATCTTATTCTCCCTTTGCAGGTGATATTAAAAAGACTGTTTAAAAGACTCCAAGGGAAATGTTTCACTATCAACTAACAATAAAAGTAGCGGGTCCAACAAAAACACTCCTGTATTCTACTGTACTGTATGTTATTTAGCAAACACAAGTGAGCATTCGTATTACTCATCCACACTAAGGACATCATCAAACATCAAGCTCATCCACACTAAGGACATCATCAAACATCAAGCTCATCCACACTAACGACATCATCAAACATCAATCTCATCCACACTAAGGACATCATCAATCATCAAGGGTCCATTATGGGCTTGCTTGAAGTGGTGTGCTGCCTCACAGCCAGAGTTCTGATACATGGTTACTTGCAAGACAGAGCCAGTTACAAATGTAGAACCTTAATTTGATCACTCTTTTGTTGCTGAGAATGTTCCTGCATAGTAGGAAATGCAAATGTATAGTGTACTCAAGATTTAAAAATAAGTTTGTAATTTCCACTTTAAAATGTCAGACTTGATTCGCACTAAAGAAAAATATTTTCCTGCTGTAGGAAACTGTCTCAAATCTGTAGAAGGCATTGATTGGCTTTCAATATACTTGAGTGCAAAAAGTTAAATAAAGGTTAAATTAAAAAAATATATATTAAAAAGAGTGTAAAAAGATATATTCTAATTTAGAAGTATAAACTGATAAAAAGATTTAATCCACATTAATAATTAATAATTTCGTCTTTATCTTTCAGACACAACCTATTTCGTTCAGATGACAGAAAAGCCATTATATATAACTCTAGTCCGTACTCTTTTGGTTACTACATTAAGTTGGTTATAAACCTCTTTACCAGGATTTAACACTTTTAAATGACATATTGTAACACTGTAAGGAATCATACAGTAATTACACCAAAATTCAGCCTTTTTCTGCTTCAGAGTGGGTTTTACGTGTGCAATAGGTTATACCCACTGGGCGAAAACTGCTTGAATCAAAGTTGTTAACACACCATTTCATCCCAAAAAAGCAACGTGATGACATTGAATCAATGTGGAAAACTGATTAGATTGGCAAAAAGTCATCAATGTAAAGGGACGTTCGTATTTTTTTCACCCAACTTTTAACCTATATCCAATGACATGGTGACATTTTTTGTTGATTTTACATTAGTTGACAACTAAACCAAATGTAAATGAAAACTAAACGTTCAACTGATGTCTGTGCCCAGTGGGTAGGCTGTGAGTTCTCTCACAGAAAGCACTGACACACATAGCCGCTTTTCAGACCCTCAACAGATCGAAGTCTATCTACCGGTAAGCCTGAGTGTATGAACCCACTGCACCCAGAGATAGAGGAAAGGACAGTCTGGCAATCCATCCCATAATTGGCCTGACTCACCCCTTGTCCGCATGCATACAGTATGCGAACTGAATCTATCTGCGCTACTGTAGATATGATAAAAGGGACTCTCCTTGTGAATCAGGACTATTCGTCCATGCACTCTTCCCTTCCTGAGGGTAAGGTGAAAGAGGTCTAAAACCATAGTACTTTTCAGAAGAGGCGCTTTGACATGTGGAAGTTTGATAATTAGATTGGTTTCGCATTTACATTTTAGTCATTGAGTAGACACTTTTATTCAGAGCGACTTACAGGAGCAATTAGGGTTAAGTGCCTTGCTCAAGGAATCAAGGGCACATCGACAGATTTTTCACCTAGTCGGCTCAGGCAGGGCTCAACTTTTTTAGCCACTTGTCCTTTGGACAAGTAGGACTGATTTTTTACGCAATTTTTACATCATTGTATGATGCAAGGAACCACTTTATAAAATAAAACAGATTACTATCTTTTTTACCATAGAGATTAAGACAAAAATGGAGGCTACACTCTGCCCATTGGCTTCTTTGCATTTTCAAGCCTTTCTCAAAATACAAAACTGCCCCTTTAAGGCTCTCCTGGAGGATGGTTGACCACCATTGGTAGTCTTTATAAAATAATTCCCTCCATTGTATGTGTCATGGCTAGAAGGATCCAGCTTTTGTCAAATTAATGTCAGATTTGACTTTTTAGGAGCAGGTTAAGAGAATTTACGCAGCAGGTTAGGAGAATTAAAACTTATCAGGTTAGGAGAATTAAGTTAAGGTTAGGAGAAGGGTTAGGGTTAGCTAAAATGCAAAACATTTCCATTTTTGACATTAATTTGACAAAAGCTGGATCCCTTCTAGCCATGACCAAATGTATGTCAACTGTCATTGCTGGGATGATAACAAATATGTATATGGTTGAAAATAGACTCTGGGACAGTTCTGGGATGACAGATCCAAAATTCATACAACCACTGCACATACATTTTTTTACAAAAAAGCAATGAGCCTGATGCAACAGACCGTTTAACTTAAAATGTTGCTAAAGTTGTATTTCTTCATATTATAAGCTCAAAATGCATATTGGAAACTCACCAATGCCCACATGGCTGTAGGGTACATGGGAATGTTCAACAATACAATTACAGGGAAAACACCATTCTCAAAACCACAACGCACGCACCAGTGGTTTCATGTGACAGAGATGTAAATATCCGTTAGAAATTAAGAAATAAGGGAGATCTAAAGATGAATCAACCAGCATGGACTAGGATTATGGCTTTGGCTGCTGGTCAATAAAATAACCTTGATTGGAAAACCAACAGAACATGAGAAAAATGCTGGCTTCAATGGCATATTAAGTGTTTATTAAATAATTCCCTCAAAATGTCTATGGTTGTATTTTGGCTAGGCTAGGCTACTTTGAAACAAGGTAAAACATGCTTCAGGAAATGACATAAAACGTGCATGCTGACACTTCTCAGATTCAAGGTGGGTGATGCGCTGTGCGCAACATGGCAGGCACTGGCGTTCACTCTCCGATCTTGTGACCGTTTGATCTTAAGGAACCGTGCCTAGAGAATCAAGCCTTTAGATATTAATGTTAATTATCCTTTATCAAACATGACTGGTGTTTAACTTAGACTTTTAATTACATAAATATAGGCTAACTAAAGTTTGGATACATTTTCTGGTAACTCATGTCAGCATCAGTTTGGATATGAGGCTGTATGTAGCCAAAATGCATGTCGCCTACACTTTGACATTTAGGCTTTTTTATTTTTGTACATGAAAAACAGATTTGAATATTATTCCAATGTTGGCCTCTCTGATCCAATTCTGATTGGAGTAATTGTTTGATATTGTGATTTTTGTGTGATTTTTTAACTTAAAACTATATTGTTCTTGTCCAACAATTTGTTTTACTTGTCCCGGACAAGACAAGTGTTAATGTCAAGGATTCAAACGTGCGACCTTTCAGTTACTGGCCCAATGCTCTTAACCTCTAGGCCAGGGATCATCAACTAGATTCAGCCACAGGCCGATTTTTCAAAACATATTAATTTGTAGATTTCTTACATTTGTATAAGATCATGTGTCTCTCTTTTATGCATGGGAATACTTGGGAACAGATTTCTTAAATAAAAATAACTTGAAGCTGATTTCCTGGTGTTTTACAGTCTTTTGTGTCCAACAATGTACATTTTAAAAATATTTTTAAAAACATATTATTGTTTTTGTCTCTGAAAACCTGGGGTGCCAAATAAAACCACCTGTGGGCCGCCAGTTGGAGAACCCTGCTTCAGGCTTCCTGCCACTGCCTCCCTCCCTGGCCTGTGTTCTTAGTTCCACCTATTTTCCACCCTTGGTGTGTATAGGAAGAGAGAGACTAACACTGTACATTGCCATAATATAACATTTGAAATGTGTCTATTCCTTTAAAACTTGTGAGTGTAATGTTTGTTGTTAATTTTTTTATAGTTTATTTCACTTTTGTTTATTATCTACTACACTTGCATTGGCAATGTAAAGATATGTTTCCCATGCCAATAACGCCCTATGAATTGAATTGAGAGAAAGAGAGACAGCTAGTTCTGGGGCTCTGTTCACAAACACAAACAGACCCCACAGAGCCCCAGGACAGAAACAGATTTAGACCCAACCAAATTAAGAGAAAGCAAAAATATAACTATTTGACACACTGGATAGAATCAACCAAAACACAAAGCAAATTGGAATGTAATTTGGCCTTAAACAGAGAGTACACAGTAGCAGAATACCTGACCACTGTGACTGAATCCAAAATTAAGGAAAGCTTTGATTCTGTAAAGACTCACTGAGCATGGCCTTGCATCGAGAGAGGCCGCCATCGGCAGACCTGGCTCTAAAGAGAAGACAGGCTATGCACACAAAATGAGGTGGAAACCGAGCTGCACTTCCTAACCTCCTGGCCATATCAGAAACAGATATTTCCCTCAGATTACACAGATCCACAAAGAATTAGAAAAAAATAAAAATCTTGATAAAATCCCTTATCTATTAGGTGAAATACCTAATAGATAGGTTTCTTGCCTATTTCACTTGCTTTGACAATGTAAACACATCTTTCCCTTGCCAATAAAGCATGGGAAACAATAAAGCATGAGAGAGAGAGAGTGAAAGAAAGAAACAGAGACACAGAGAGAGAAATAAAGAAAAAGAGACAGAGGAGAGAGAAAGGGAGGGAGGGAGGGAGGGAGGGAGGGAGGGAGGGAGGGAGGGAGGATATTATTGTCTTGATCATAGTCTTCATACTCTTCTGATACTGTAAGTATGAGTCTCAAATCAAACATTTTATAGAACAAAAATAGCTTTAATGCATATTCAATTACTACAGTCATTTCAACATTGTTTACTGTGCTCCTTTGCTCCCAGCGTTAATGTATAATAATAAATAATTTAATAAAAATAAATCATAATATATAATATTAATAAATCATATTAATATAAATATATAATAATCATAATCATAAATCATATTAATAGTAATAATAATAATCATGTAATTACATGAAGGCCTACTACCATCAATAAACAGTGCATCTAGCAGAGTTAAAAGGTTCATCCTTACACAGTGGTATCATTTTCACTATTTGGAAAATATTGAATTCATTATGGTGGTAGATGAAACATTGAGTTTTACTGAAGCGGTCCATAACATGAAGCAATCCTGTTGTATTTAATCAAACCACAACATTAAATCAGGATTCTCAATGCCTCACCAGACAAAAGCACACATCTGGCGTTTGTAAACAGCAACATTATTGACAACCATTATGTACAAAGTCAATCGACAGCTGATTCAGACATTTCAGTTCTCTGGATATGAACCCGACAAGTTTTTGTGTGCATGATACACAACCGGCTATCATTATCTGCCTGATAAAACGGCAAGAATACAAAAACATTTTATTTGGCACTTTGAAAAATGCATAAAAACCTCACAGTAGCACACATTGTTTAAATCAGTCAAAGATTGAGACAAACACATTTTGTTGACAAACATTTCACATACAAAACAGAACAACCAACACCTCCTTTGCAAAAAAGCGACTGCAGCTAGGGACTCATCATTGTCTGTAAAACAGCTTGGGCACATGATACCACTCATTTCTTATTTTTGTCCAGCAGTGAAATACTTCTCCATACTGGAGCAAAGTAGGCCTAAAATAGGAGGAGCAATGTAACTCTTTTGCATTTGTATTTATTATGGATCCCCATTAGTTCCTGCCAAGGCAGCAGCTACTCTTCCTGGGGTCCAGCAAAATTAAGGCAGTTTACATAATTTAAAAAACATTACTATACATTCACAACACACTGTGTGTCCTCAGGCCCCTACTCCACCACCACCACCACCACATATCTACAATACTAAATCCATGTGTATGTGTGTGTTTGTGTGTATGCATGTGTCTGTGCCTATGTGTGTGTTGCTTCACAGTCCCCGCTGTTCCATAATATGTTTTTTTATCTGGTTTTTCAATCTTCTTTTACTGCTTGCATTAGTTACTTGATGTGGAATAGAGTTCCATGTAGTCATGGCTGTAGTACTGTGCACCTCCCATAGTCTGTTCTGGACTTGGGGACTGTGAAGAGATCTCGTGTCATGTCTTGTGGGGTATGCATGGGTGTGCCAGTAGTTTAGATAGACAGCTTGGTGCATTCAACATGTCAATACCTCTCATAAATACAAGTAGTGATGAAGTCAATCTCTCCTCCACCATGACCCAGGAGAGATTGACATGCATATTATTAATATTAGCTCTCTGTGTACATCCAAGGGGCAACTGTGCTGCCCTGTTCTGAGCCAATTGCAATTTTTTGTGGTACCTGACCACATGACTGAACAGTAGTCAAGGTGCGACAAAACTAGGGCCTGTAGGACCTGCCTTGGTGATAGTGTTGTTAAGAAGGCAGAGCAGTGCTTTATTATGGACATACTTCTCCCCATCTTAGCTACTGTTGTATCAACATGTTTTGACCATGACAGTTTACAATCCAGGGTTACTCCAAGCAGTTTAGTCATCTCAACATGCTCAATTTCCACATTATTTATTACAAGATTTAGTTGAGGTTTATGGTTTAGTGAATGTTTTGTCCCAAATACAATGTTTTTAGTTTTAGAAATATTTAGGGCTAACTTATTCCTTGCCACCCACTCTGAAACTAACTGCAACTCTTTGTTAAGTGTCGCAGTCATTTCAGTCACTGTAGTAGTGTTGGTCATTACTGAGATGTGGCTAAGGAAGAGCGTTTTGAATACTGATGTTAACCTTTCTGGTTATAACCTTTTTCGGCAAGACAGATCTTCCAAAGGTGGGGGAGTGACAATCTTTACCAAGGATCGCCTTCAGTGCTCAGTTGTCTCCATTAAGTCTGTCCCCAAACAATTTGATTTGCTGGTTTTAAGTATTAAACTTTCAAATAGTTCTTTGTTGACTGTTGCTGGATGCTATCGTCCTCCATCAGCACCGGCCTGTACCCTACTCTCTCCTGGCCCAAGCTCTCTCCTGCCCAATTACACCAAGTCTGAATTTGTCCTGCTAGGTGACCTAAACTGGGACATACTTAAACCACCTGACCAAGTCCTAAAGCAATGGGACTCCCTAATTCGTTCTCAGATCATTACCAATCCCACAAGGTATGACTCCAAACACCCAGAAAAGGCTACTCTTCTTGATGTTATCCTCACAAATAATCTTGATAGGTATCAGTCTGGCGTTTTCTGTAATGACCTTAGTGATCACTGTTTTACAGCCTGTGTTCGTAATGGATGCTCAGTGAAACGACCTGTCCTGATTTGGTATAGAATCATGTTGATCCCCTCTGTCGAAGACACTTGGACCTTATTTTTTATATATTTTCAGTGGTATTGTTAACAAACAAGCCCCCATAAAGAAAATTAGAATTAAAATCAGGTTCAGCCCCTGGTTTGACCGTGATCTTGCAGAGTTACACCACCTCAAGAATTGCATTTGGCAAAAGGCTCGGCACACGCATACTCAGGCTGACTGGCTCTCGTTCTGGCAAATGATAAATAATTGCATTCAGGCTATCCGGAAGGCCAAAGTTAATTACTTTAAGGAGCAGTTCTCTCTCTGTGGGTCTAACCCCAAGAAGTTCTGGAAAACGGTTAAAGACCTGGAGAATAAACCCTCTACCTCACAGCTGCCCATGTCCCTTAAAGTTGGTGATGTGGTTGTTACTGATAAGAAGCACATGGCTGAGCTCTATAATCACCACTTCATTAAGTCAGGATTCCTACTTGACTCAGCCATGCCTCCTTGCCCGTCCAACATTTCCTGATCTCCCACCCCTTTTAATGCGACTATCCCCGATGCTTCTCCCTCTTTTTCCCCTGCCCCGCTACAAAGTTTCTCCCTGCAGGCAGTCACTGAGTCCGAGGTGCTAAAGAAGCTCCTGAAACTTGACCCCCAAAAAACTGGGTTAGATGGTTTAGACCCTTTCTTCTTTAAGGTTGCTGCCCCTATCATCGCCAAGACAATCACCAACCTTTTTAACCTGTCTCTCCTTTCTGGGGAGATTCCCATTGCTTGGAAGGCAGCCACGGTGCATCCTTTATTTAAAGGGGGAGATCAAGCTGATCCTAATTCCATTCTTGTGGGCCGGCTAAGGAGTATTGGCGTCTGAGGGGTTGGCCTCGGGTCTTTGGCCTGGTTTGATAACTCAAAGAGTGCAGTGTATAAAGTCAGACAATCTGCTGTCTCAGCCACTGCCTGTCACCAAGGGAGCACCCCAAAAGCTCTAATCCTAGGCCCCATGCTCTTCTCAACAACATAGCTCAGGCAGTAGGAAGCTCTCTCATCCATTTATATGCAGATGATACAGTCTTATACTCAGCTGGCACCTCCCCGGATTTTGTGTTAAATAGATAGATAAGATAAGTAACTCTTTATCCATATTATAGCAGGGGGTGTAAAGCCATAACACATACGTTTTTCCAGCAGCAGACTATGATTGATAATGTCAAAAGCTGCACTGAAGTCTAACAAAAAAGCTCCCACAATAATTTTATCATCAATTTCTCTCAGCCAATCATCAGTCATTTGTGAAAGTGCTGTGCTTGTTGCGTTTCCTTCCTTATAAGCGGGCTGAAAGTCTGTTGTCAATTTGTTTACTGTGAAATAGCATTGTATCTGGTCAAACACCATTTTTCCCAGAAGTCTACTAAGGGTTGGTAAGAGGCTGAGTGGTCGGATATTTGAGCCAGTAAAGGGGGCTTTACTATTCTTGGGTAGCGGAATGTCTTTCGCTTCCCTCCAGGCTTTAGGGCACACGCTCTCTAGTAGGCTTAAATTGAACATATGGCAAATAGGAGTGGCAATATCGTCTGCTATTATCCTCAGTAATTTTTCATCCAGATTGTCAGACCCCGGTGGCTTGTCATTGTTGATAGTCAACAACAACAAAAAATTCACCTCTTCCACACTGACTTTACGGAATTCAAAAGTACAATTCTTGTCTTTCATAATTTGGTCCGATATACTTGGATATGTAGCGTCAGCATTTGTTGCTGGCATGTCATCCCTAAGTTTGCTTATCTTGCCATTGAAAAAGTCATTAAAGTAGTTTGCAATATCAGTGGGCTTTGTGATGCATGGGCCATCTGATTCAATGAATGATGGAGCCGAGTTGGCTTTTTTCCCCAAAATTTAATTTAAGGTGCCCCAAAGCTTTTTACTATCATTCTTTATATAATTTATCTTCGTTTCATAGTATGGTATAGTATTTTTGGGCGGGGGGAGTGATTGTTTAATGTGCTTTTCCCTGTGTTTTGTGGATAAAAAAATGTTTTACACGCATGATGTTATGACATTACCACAACGCAGAGTTAGTCATAGCATGTTTGAATTTCAATATGTTTGTGTCAACCCACGCAGAGACATATAGGCCCATGAAACGATGATGACTCATACTGCATCATTTAGACAGAACAGTTCATACTCATGATATGCACCAGAAAGCTGTCAAATTAACCAATCTCATGGCCTATAATGAAGTGTCTTGGAGGTACAGTACTGACTTCTTGGATTATACAAATACAGATTAGATTTTTTAGCTTCCAGGCAAATCAAGTTTCATATGTCATCATGCGAGGAGATTTGTTTTGATCTAAATCTAATCTAACTTTACCCCCCCTCCCTTCACCCCCTCTCCCTTCCTTCACCCTCCCTTCCTTCACCCTCCCTTCCTTTACCCTCCCCTCCCCCTCCCCTTCCCCTCCCTTCACCCTCCCCTCACTTCCTTTACCCTCCCCTCCCCAACTTTACCCTCCTCTACTCACCTTTAGCCTCCTCTTCCTTTACCCTCCCCTCTCTTCCTTTACCCTTCCCCTCTCTTCCTTTACCCTTCCCCTCTCTTCCTTTACCCTTCCCCTCTCTTCCTTTACCCTTCCCCTCTCTTCCTTTACCCTTCCCCTCTCTTCCTTTACCCTTCCCCTCTCTTCCTTTACCCTTCCCCTCTCTTCCTTTACCCTTCCCCTCTCTTCCTTTACCCTTCCCCTCTCTTCCTTTACCCTTCCCCTCTCTTCCTTTACCCTTCCCCTCTCTTCCTTTACCCTTCCCCTCTCTTCCTTTACCCTTCCCCTCTCTTCCTTTACCCTTCCCCTCTCTTCCTTTACCCTTCCCCTCTCTTCCTTTACCCTTCCCCTCTCTTCCTTTACCCTTCCCCTCTCTTCCTTTACCCTTCCCCTCTCTTCCTTTACCCTTCCTTTACCCTTCCCCTATAGCTTCACCAGAGCTGCAACAGAACGACAGTTGGACAGCCACAAATTATTACCGACAGAGAGTGGGAGGTATGAGAGAGTTAAAGGCCCAGTGCAGTCCCTTTTCCTGTATTTTATATATATTTCCACACTTTGAGATTGGAATAATACTGTGAAATTGTGGAAATGATGATAATGCCCTTTAATTGTAAGAGCTGTTTGAAAAGACCGCCTGAAATGTTTTGGCCTGCCTGGTGACATCACCAGGCGGTAAATTAGTTAACAGCCCAATAAGAAAGAGAGTTCCAAACCTCTTTGCCAATGTCAGCTAGTTTTCAGTGTTCCCTTCTCCACTCAGGCAACTCCTAGACAGTCCTAGCAAAAATCTTGCTTGAGAAATTGCTCTTTGCTAAGAAGCTATTTTTGCATATTTTTGGCCATTTTAATTGAAAACAGTCACAGTAAGATACTTAATTATTACCCATAAATCATGTGATATTGAGATATACTGTAAAAGGCTGCATTGGACCTTTAAAGAGGGGACAAAAATAGAGAGAAAAAGAGAGAGAAAGAGAGTCCTGGTAGTAGATGCATTGTCAGTCTGATTTAATGCTCCTATCTTCTCCGGCTCTTACACAGCCATCCTCCTCTCCTCCCAGTCTATACTGGTTTGAGAGTCCTAGGCCAGTCTATGAGGACCCCTCCACATTGATGGTGGTGACGGTGGCCATGAAACACCTCTGGAAGAGGCGGTCTGGATCTGGAGGCTGGTTGTCACAGTCCAGTTTACCACTCAAGAAGTGCTTCTTAAACCCTTGGGGACCCGTAGGGGGGCTACTGGGGTGACTCCGACTCGGCCCCTCTCGTGGACTGGGTTCAGCACCTGAAAATACAATGTTTTCACATTAGTTAAATTTTGTATTTTGTGTCTGATGAAGAATCATGTAATACATTACTATGAGACGGAGAGCTTTTCTCTCTATGGGTCCCCGCTCTAAAATGTTATAAATATCTGCTGACTGATATTGAGTGTTAGTTATTTTCATTATACTCCAGAACCAGTAGCTTCTTATTCATAAAAAATATGGTTTCTGACTAGCCATGCTGGAAAGCATACAATTGGATAGCTAACTGAAATCCTTATATATATCAAGTGGAAAGGACAAGGAGGAATCCTAAATAGACACTGTCTAAAGATATATTTGACATGTCATAGGAAAAATCAATCTTTCACTATTATTATTAGGGACATCCTGTACACCATCTTATAAAATGAATCAGTCTACTTTCACATGAACTGATTACACAGAGTGACAAATAATCGACTTGTCCAACATCTAATTCAATTCTAAGGGCTTTCTTTTCACTATAAAAACCTCAAACTCCATGATCTCTGTAGCCAGTTAGCCAATGGATTTTGTTCACTTTACCAATCAGACAAAGGCAATCACAATGGGAGTTATTGGTTGACGTTGCTCGACTGGTCAAACTGTGCATATTGAGAGTGAGTGTTTGTGAGTGAGATAGACTTTCATATGGAATTGACTACCCTGAGTCCTTACTTTGAGAATGCTACAGAATTTAATCTCAAATAACGCTTTTTGATTTTCAGACTAACATTTTCTTTTTGGTTAGTGACGCTTTCATTTTGAGAGTAGAGTTGTGTAGTTAACGAAAGGCACTCTGAATGCAGCAAATCAAATCTTAGCCCTTGCATGAATCTACATTACAATTACGAGCAGACAGCCGTCCCTTTCAACATCAGCTCAGTTTCATCCCCCACTATGAAACTGATCGCAGAGGATTAACATCAGTAGTACACTCCACTGTGGATTGGCTGTGTTTTCTTCTGGTTCCCCATCACATTTCAAGGGCTACGCAGCATTCATTGTTTTTCTCAGCATGGCAGCAGTGGGTATATTTTGTTATTGCTCTGGCCTGGCAGGCACACAAACAGACACTCACAAATATACACACAGTTTGAAAAAGTATTCACCCAGTTCAGTTTATGCATATAAAAATCTGAGTTTATTTGTCACGTCCACAGGATACAGCAGGTGTAAACAGTACAGTGAAATGCTTACTAGCAAGCTCTTTCCCAACAATGCAGTATATCAAAGGTAAGAATATAAGATAAAATACAAACACGTGAGAAATAAAAACAAATTAGAATGTACGCTTCACACAGGGTCATGTTTCAAATGTGCTGCACAAATTGAAGGCTCCAAGGCTACAAAATGTGAAAAATGTGCATTTGAATACTTTGCCAAGGCATGTTCAAGATCATAGAAAATATTTTTGAATAAGAGAAGGATTAGAAGGATCCTCCCCAGTTCTTGCCAGCGTACCATGGGCTTTAGACTCGTTAAGTAACTTAGGCAGAGTGTTGGGTGACCATGTACCTCCAGGGTGAAGGAAGGTACAGGCGTGGGTTGGAGGCAACCACGCACACACGCATGCGCACAGAAACGCACACACAAACAATTCTCAGCAGGTGTGGGAAGAAATTAACTGTGAACTTTTCTATTAACAGACGCTTTCTGGCTTCCTGCAGGCTTCCTCTATGGCTATCCAGTCAGGGAAATCGAGAGGGGGAGGGGTTTACCTCTTCATCAACAACAAATTCTGAGCTTAATCAAGCGCAGTGGAAGTCTAGAACCATTGTTCACCCGATGGTCAAATGCCAACGCTTCTACCTCTCGAGGGAGTTTTCAGCTGTTATTGTGACTGTTGTACACATTCCACCTGGCACTTAAAGTGTACGAGGCTATAAACAAGCAGGTAAACTTGCACCCAGAAGCTGATTTCCTTGTTGCCGGTGATGTTAATTCCACGCCATTAAGACACGTAATGCCCAACTTCCATCAACACGTCTCCTTCGCCAGCAGTGTTGATAAAGTCCTAGACCACTGTTACTCTACCCACAAGCAAGCATACAAGGCCCTCCAGTGTAGGGCTGTTAAGGTGACCACCATATTATCGCCACACTGCAGTGGTGTAAAGTACTTAAGTAAAAATATTTCCAAGTACTACTTAAGTAGTTTTTTGGGGTCTCTCTACTTTACAATTTATATTTTTGACAACTTTTACTTCTCTCCATTCCTAAAGAATATAATGTAATTTTTACTCCATAGATTTTCCTTGACACCCAAAGTATTCGTTGCATTTTGAATGCTTAGCTGTCCTGAAAATTGTCAAAATCACGCACTTAGAGAAAATTCCTGGTCATCCCTACTGCCTTTGATCTTGCGGACTCACTAAACACAACTGCTTAGTTTGTAAAGATGTCTGAGTGTTGGAGTGTGCCTCTGGCTATCCGTAAATAACAAAAACAAGAAAATGGTGCCGTCAGGTTTGCTTAATATAAGGAATTAGATTTTTTTTTATACATTTACTTTTGATACTTAAGTATATTTTAGCAATTACATTTACTTTTGATATGCATATTTAAAACCAAATACTTTTAGACTTTTACTCAAGTAGTATTTTACTGGGTGACTTTCCCTTTTACTTGAGCCATTTTCTATTTAGGTATCTTTACTTTTAGTCAAGTATGACAATTGGGTTCTTTTTCCACCACTGGTTACGAGTCATGACAGCAGTCAAATTCCACATGACCGTTTAGTCATGATAATTAGGCTTCTCCAAGTTCTGATGCTGCTGATGGTCATTAGTAGCCTACCAAACTTGGTACTCAGCACTCTGTTGTCCCTCTAATCACTCTGACATTTATATTTGTATTTATTATGGATCCCCATTAGCTGCTGCCAAGGCAGTAGCTACTCTTCCTGAGGTCCAGCAAAGTTAAGACAGTTATACAATTTTCACAACACACTAAGTGTGTGCCCTCAGGCCCCTACTCCACTACCACATATCAAATCAAAACACCTTTTATTAGTCACATGCGCCAAATACAGTGAAATGCTTACTTACAAGTCCCTAACCAACAATGCAGTTTTAAAAATATGAATACGATTAAGAAATAAAAGGAACAAGTAATTAAAGAGCAGAGGTAAAATAACAATAGCGAGACTATATACAGGGGGTAAAGAGTCAATGTGCGGGGGCACCGGTGTCGAGGTAATTGAGGTAATATGTACATGTAGGTAGAGTTATTAAAGTGACTAAGCACAGATAACAGAGTAGCAGCGGCATAAAAGAGGGGGTGGGCAATGCAAATAGTCTGGGTAGCCATTTGATTAGATGTTCAGGAGTCTTATGGCTTGGGGGTAGAAGCTGTTTAGAAGCCTCTTGGACCTAGACTTGGTGCTCCAGTACCGCTTGCCATGCGGTAGCAGAGAGAACAGTCTATGACTAGGGTGGATGAAGTCTTTGACCATTTTTAGGGTCTTCCTCTGGCACTGCCTGGTATAAAGGTCCTGGATGGCAGGAAGATTGACCCCAGTGATGTACTGGGCCGTACGCACTACCCTCTGTAGTGCCTTGCGGCCAGAGGCCGAGATGTTGCCATACCAGGCTGTGATGCCACCAGTCAGGATGCTCTCGATGGTACAGCTGTAAAACTTTTGAGGATCTGAGGACTCATGCCAAATCTTTTCAGTCTCCTGAGGGGGAATAGGTTTTGTAGTAATCTCTTCATGACTGTCTTGGTGTGCTTGGACTAGAGGTCGACCGATTATGATTTTTCAACACCGATACCGGTTATTGGAGGACCAGAAAAAGCCGATATCGATTAATCTGCCTATTTTTATGTATATATTTCTAATAATGACAATTACAACAATACTGAATTAACTTTTATTTTAACTTAATATAATACATAAATAAAATCTATTAAGTCTCAAATAAATAATGAAACATGTTCAATTTGGTTTAAATAAAGCAAAAACAGTGTTAGAGAAGAAAGTAAAAGTGCAATATGTGCCATTGTAACGGCAGATTTCCTCCTCTTCGTCTGAAGAGGTGTAGCAGGGATCGGACCAAGACGCAGCGTAGTAAGTGTCCATGGTTTTGATATAATAAACTGAAGACACAATACAAAATAACAAAAGTAAATCTAACCAAAACAGTCCCGTGTGGCACAAACACTGACACAGGAAACAATCACCCACAAACCAATAGTGAAAACAGGCTACCTAAATATGGTTCCCAATCAGAGACAATGAAAAACACCTGCCTCTGATTGAGAACCATATCAGGCCAAATGACAAACCTAAACATAGAAACACAGAACATAGAATATACCCACCCAGCTCACGTCCTGACCAACTAAATAAAGACTAAACAAAGGAAATAAGGTCAGGAACGTGACAGCCATGTAAAAAAGCTAACGTTTAAGTTTCTTGCTCAGAACATGAGAACATATGAAAGCTGGTGGTTCAATATTCCCAGTTCTTCAATATTCCCAGTTAAGAAGTTTTAGGTTGTAGTTACTATAGGAATTATGACGCATCAACTATTTCTCTCTATACCATTTGTATTTCATATACCTTTGACTACTGGATGTTCTTATAGGCACTTTAGTATTGCCAGCCTAATCTCGGGAGTTGATAGGCTTGAAGTCATAAACAGCGCTGTGCTTCAAGCATTGCTAAGAGCTGCTGGCAAAATGCAGTAAAGTGCTGTTTGAATGAATGTTTACGAGCCAGCTGCTGCCTACCACCGCTCAGTCAGACTGCTCTATCAAATCATAGACTTAATTATAATATAATAAACACAGAAATACGAGCCTTTGGTCTTTAATATGGTCAAATCCGGAAACGATCATTTCGAAAACAAAACGTTTCTCCTTTCAGTAAAATACAGAACCGTTCCGTATTTTATCGAACGGGTGGCAACCCTAAGTCTAAATATTGCTGTTACATTGCACAACCTTCAATGTTATGTCATAATTATGTACAATTTTGGCAAATTAATTACGGTCTTCACACAGTTCACAACGAGCCAGGCGGCCCAAACTGTTGCATATACCCTGACTCTGCTTGCACTGAACGCAAGCGAAGTGACACAATTTCCCTAGTTAATATTGCCTGGTAACATGAATTTCTTTTAACTAAATATGCAGGTTTTAAAAAATATACATCTGTGTATTGATTTTAAGAAAGGCATTGATGTTTATGGGTCGGTTCATTTGTGAAACGATTGTGCTTTTTTCGCGAATTATCTTTTGTTAAATCATCACCCGTTTGGCGAAGTTGAAGTAGGCTGTGATTCGATGATAAATTCACAGGCACCACATTGATTGTATGCAACGCAGGACAAGCTAGTTAATCTAGTATTATCATCAACCATGTGTAGTTAACTAGTGATTATGTGAAGATTGATTGTTTTTTTATAAGATAAAATTACTATTACTCTTTCGTATCGTCTGAGATTCCTAAAGAATGGAAAGTGGTCGCGGTCATTCCCCTCTTCAAAGGGGGAGATACTCTAGACCCAAACTGTTACAGACCTATATCCATCCTGCCCTGCCTTTCTAAAGTCTTCGAAAGCCAAGTGAACAAACAGATCACCGACCATTTCGAATCCCACCGTACCTTCTCCGCTATGCAATCTGGTTTCCGAGCTGGTCACGGGTGCACCTTAGCCACGCTCAAGGTCCTAAATTATATCATAACCGCCATCGATAAAAGACAGTACTGTTTCGACACTGTCAATCACCGCATTCTTATCGGCAGACTCAACAGACCTTGGTTTCTCTAATGACTGCCTCGCCTGGTTCACTAACTACTTAGATAGAGTTCAGTGTGTCAAATCAAAGGGCCTCTTTTCCAGACCTCTGGCAGTCTCTATGGGGGTGCCACAGAGTTCAATTCTCGGGCCGACTCTTTTCTCTGTATATCTCAATGATGTCGCTCTTGCTGCGGGTGATTCTTTGATCCATCTCTACGCGGACGACACCATTCTGTATACATCTGGCCCTTCTTTGGAAACTGTGTTTACAAACCTCCAAACGAGCTTAAATGCCATACAACTCTCCTTCCGTGGCCTCCAACTGCTCTTAAATACTAGTAAAATGAAATGCATGCTCTTCAACCGATCACTGCCCGCACCCGCCCGCCCGACTAGCATCACTACTCTGGACGGTTCTGACTTAGAATATGTGGACAACTATAAATACCTAGGTGTCTGGCTAGACTGTAAACTCTCCTTCCAGACTCACATTAAGCATCTCCAATCCAAAGTTAAATCTAGAATCGGCTTCCTATTTTGCAACAAAGCCCCCTTCACTCATGCTGCCAAACTTACCCTCGTAAAACTGACTATCCTGCCGATCCTTGACTTCAGCGACGCCATTTACAAATTAGCCTCCAACACTCTACTCAGCAAATTGAATGCAGTCTATCACAGTGCCATCCGTTTTGTCACCAAAGCCCCATATACAACCCACCACTGCGACCTGTATGCTCTCGTTGGCTGGTCCTCGCTACATATTCGTCGCCAAACCCACTGGCTCCAGGTAATCTATAAGTCTTTGCTAGGTATAGCTCCGCCTTATCTCAGCTCACTGGTCACCATAGCAATACCCACCCAAAACCAACACCTATTTTGGCCGCCTTTCCTTCCAGTTCTCTGCTGTCAATGACTGGAACGAATTGCAAAAATCCCTGAAGTTGGAGACTTATATCTCTCTCAATAACTTTAAGCGTCAGCTGTCAGAGCAGCTTACCGATCGCTGTAGCTGTACACAGCCCATCTGTAAATAGCCCATCCAACCAACTACCTACCTGATCCCCATATTTGTTTTTCTGCTCTTTTGCACATCAGTATTTCTACTTGCACATCCTCATCTGCACATATATCACTCCAGTGTAAATTGCTAAATTGTAATTACTTTCCCACCATTGGCCTATTTATTGCCTTACCTCCTTACTTCATTTGCACACACTGTATACAGATTATATTTTATTTTTCTACTGTATTATTGACTGTAAGTTTGTTTATCGCATGTGTAACTCTGTCATTGTTTTTGTCGCACTGCTTTGCTTTATCTTGGCCAGGTCACAGTTATAAATGAGAACTTGTTCTCAACTGGCCTACCTGGTTAAATAAAAGTGAAATAAAATTTTAAAAATAAAAAAAGTTTAATGCTAGCTAGCAACTTACCTTGGCTCCTTGCAGCCACAAGGTCCTTTTGACGCTGCACTCGCGTAACAGGTGGTCAGCCTGCCACGCAGTTTCCTCGTGGATTGCAATGTAATCGGCCATAATCGGCGTCCAAAAAGGCTGATTACCGATTGTTATGAAAACTTGAAATCGGCCCTAATTAACTATGCCGATTAATCGGTCGACCTCTAGCTTGGACCATGTTAGTTTGTTGGCAATTTGGACACCAAGGAACTTGAAGCTCTCAACCTGCTCCACTACAGCCCCGTCAACGAGAATGGGGGCGTGCTCGGTCTTCCTTTTCCTGTAGTCTACAACACAAAGTATCTGTCTATTGTGCGATTTATTGTGATGGTGTAGGCTATATATTAAATGCATTTATTAGACTATTTAAAATGTAGATGTTCCAAAGCTCTGAATCAGTGGCTTGTATGCTATGCATGGAAGTCAGGAGATGCTAAATGTGTTTAAGCTAATTAACGGTAAATTAGTGAGTCTTGACAATCACCGGGTGACAATTTCTTGACCGCCACAGTCCTACTCCTGCATCCCCCATTCGGCAAATCAGATCATGACTCTGTACTCCTGTTTCCTGTTTTACAAGCAGAAGCTCCAACAGGAAGTACCAGTAACTTGCTCTGTTGAGAATTGGTCATCAGAATCAGAGATTATGCTAAAGGACTGCTTTGCTAACGGAGACTGAAATATGTTCCGAAACTCCCCCCGATAACATCGAAAAGCTAACCACCTCTGTCACCGGCTTCATTAGGAAATGCATCAGCAACGTTGTCCCCACAGTGAAGGTTCCCCACAGGGGTATCGCAGACAAGTACAAAAATTCCTGCTTCGACCTCCACAAAGTCATCAAACGAGCAAAAGGACAATATAGGAAAGATGGAATCATATTACATAGGTGCCGACACCTGCCGCATGTGACAGGGGCTATAGTCCATTACGGATTACAGGGGAAGATCCAACCGTGATCTGCCCTACAATGACTCTACCAGACAAAACTTGTTAAAGACTCCAGCCACCCAAGCCATAGACTATTCTCTCTGCTTCCGCAAGGCAAGCGGTACTGGTGCATCAAGTCTGACACCAACAGTCTCCTGAACAGTTTCAATCCCCAAGCCATAAAATTGCTAAATAGCTAACAAAATGGCTACACGGACTATCTGAGTTTACCTGTAACGGCAGCCTTCCTCCTCTTCACGAGAAGAGAAGGTGTAGCAGGGATCGGACCAAGACGCAGCGTAGTTTGTGCTCAACATATTTAATAATGACGATAAACGTGAACACTTAACAATTACAAAATAACAAAATGTGGCAAACCGATACAGTCCTAGCTGGTGCAGAGAAAACACAAAGACAGGAAACCACCACCCAACAAACCCCAACACAAAACAAGCCACCTATATATGATTCCCAATCAGAGACAACACAAAACATCTGCCTCTGATTGAGAACCATATTAGGCCAAACATAGAAACAGACAAACTAGACACACAACATAGAATGCCCACCCAGCTCACGTCCTGACCAACACTAAAACAAGCAAAACACACAAGAACTATGGTCAGAACGTGACATTACCCTTGTATTTTTATCTCTATGCACACTCACAGGACTCTACACACTCACGCACACTGACACTTCAACACACACACTCACTTAATTTGCTCACACACACATGTTATACTGACGCTCTCACTCTCTTTCTCACAATGAACTTTTATTGTAAGAAGGCTACTTATATTAAGTACAACCTTGGTATCTAGGATGATAATGGATTTTAAGGCTTGGAGGTTATTCTGCCTGTGTGGCCTCCAGATAAGTGGAAAGTCATTGAGCCACTGTAGGAGCCCTTTGCTAGAGCATTCATAATCAGTCCCTGTTTTCAATGTTATTTGTTCCTACTGTACTAAGGAATGGCCATCTTACTGCATCCTATACACCAGAAGTCATTCCAATCTGAATCTGAGTGCTACTGGAACCACAGAAGACAGATGCCCCAAGCCCTTCTGGCATGTCAAATTAAAATTATTTCCATAGAGATGAGCTTTACTTCTGTTCATATCTTCTGTTTCCATCATATACTGTAGCATTAAAGCACCTTGAGGGTGGGATAAATGAACATATGATACTATATTGGATTCTATAGGCTCTTTTGGCATGGGTCCTATTCATTGGGGCACAACGTAGCAAAGCGCTTTTTAACAGAAAACGAAAACAGGTAGTCCCTCCCTGTTTCAGTTTTCTTCCGTTTGGTGCGTCGTGAATACGACCCTTGCCTTGTAATAGTGGGTCATACAGTTGGTGACATACCTGGTGCTATGAGGGGCAGTCCGTTGTCAAGGCCTCTGGGTTTGGTCGCAATGAACAGATAGCACAGGACACAGACAGTGATGATGAACGCTAGCAGGACCACAGCTGCTATGGACAGGCCAACCAACGCTCCCAGACTGTCAGACAGAGTGGGTGAGAAGAGGGGAGGAATAGAGAGAGGGAGTGTGAGTGAGAGAGCGATAGAGAGAGAGAAAGACGAGAGAGAGACAGAGTGACAGAGACAGAGAGAGGGAGCGAGACAGAGAGAGCAAGAGCGAGAGAGAGAATTTCATGGAACGAATGAAAGAGAAAAGGGAATATAAAGTACAGCAGACAAATGAAAGAGAGAATAGGAGAGGAAGAAAACAAGAGATATTTAACTTCTTCTATGCACTTTCAAAGATATAAACTTTTTTTGACGTTTGAAAATGTTATCATATGTTTTAGAAGTTGTGAAGCAGTAGCTGAGAGACTGTTGAGTGTGATCAAAGGCAAAACATAATTTCCACTTTGACAACGTTCAACTTCAAATTCAAATGAAATTCTTCCACTGTATGCATTGCTGACACATGCATTCCACTGAAATGAGAAGAAAAGTCCTTTGATGAAAAAAAAACTTTTATGATATCTACAATCACTGCCTCTAAGTATTTTAATTTGAAATTATACCAGACTATTTGCCATTACTTTTCATTTCTGCTTTGACTGACTGGTGTTTCATTCCCAATCAGAAACTAGAGCTTTCTTCATTTTTTTACCCAAAATGCAAAGCACCTAAGAAAACAACTTCAATCAAACTAATTGACTGTTAAATCAATCAAATCAATTAAGTCTCACCTAAAACTTAAAGCACAAGAGAGTGGAGGGAATAGTTATCCTGTATCAGTGCCTAGTCAGGTGGAATATTATCAATCAATTACAAGTGCATTTAATATGCATTCTGAAAGAGCCTATAGTGGTTTATGAAGACAGATCACTGTTGCTACAAGATGCCAGTGCCACAACTTAACAATAATGATGAATGAGTCTGAAAAAGACACAGAGCAGCTTTTTGAAAAGGCATTAGGATCAGCAACAGATTATTTTGAGATTTATATTATGTTTGGCACGTGCACGCGCACACGCACACACACAAACAGACACTCACACACAAGCACATAGTAAAGTCTAACCTAAGCCTGATGTATAATTTTCTACTTCCTGTTATTAACTTCTCTAGGGTATGTGGGACGGTAGCGTCCCACCTCGTCAACAGCCAGTGAAACTGCAGGGCGCCAAATTCAAAACAACAGAAATCCCATAATTTAAATTCCTTAAACATACAAGTATTTTACACCATTTTAAAGATACACTTGTTGTAAATCCAGCCAAAGTGTCCGATTTCAAAAAGGTTTTACGACGAAAGCACACCAAACGATTATGTTAGGTATGAGCCAAGTCACAGAAAAAGACAGCCATTTTTCCAGCCAAAGAGAGGAGTAACAAAAAGCAGAAATAGAGATAAAATGAATCACTAACGTTTGATGAACTTCATCAGATGACACTCATAGGACTTCATGTTACACAATACATGTATGTTTTGTTCGGTAAAGTTCATATTTATATCCAAAAATCTGAGTTTAGGCGGGACACTACTGTCTCACTTGGCAAAAAGCCTGAGAAAATGCAGAGTGCCAAATTCAAATTAATTACTATAAAAATTACTATAAAAATCAAACTTTCATTAAATCACACATGAAAGATACCAAATTAAAGCTACACTGGTTGTGAATCCAGCCAACATGTCAGAATTCAAATAGGCCTTTTGGCGAAAGCAAACGATGCTATTATCTGAGGATAGCACCGTTGTAAACAAAGAGAGATAAGCATATTTCAACCCTGCAGGCGCGACACAAAACGCAGAAATACAAATATAATTCATGCCGTACCTTTGACGAGCTTCTGTTGTTGGCACTCCAATATGTCCCATAAACATCACAAATGGTCCTTTTGTTCGATTAATTCCGTCGATATATATATCCAAAATGTCCATTTATTTGGCGCGTTTAATCCAGAAAACACCGGTTCCAACTTGCTCAAACGTGACTACAAAATATCTCAAAGGTTACCTGTAAACTTTGCCAAAAAATTGTAAACTACTTTTGTAATACAACTTTAGGTATTTTTTAACGTTAATAATCGATAAAATTGAAGACGTGATGATCTGTGTTCAATACAGGATTAAAACCAACTATAGCTAGCTTTCTGGTCACGCGCTTCTATCTAACAGGACACCTCGAGTGACTCTCGTTCAAGATGGCCATACTTCTTCATTACACAAAGGAATAACCTCAACCAATTTCTCAAGACTGTTGACATCCAGTAGAAGCGGTAGGAACTGCAAGCAGGTCCCTTAGAAATCTGTTTTCCCAATGAAAATCCATTGAAAAGAGAGTGACCTCAAAAAAACATATCTGAATGGTTTGTCCTCGGGGTTTCGCCTGCTAAATAAGTTCTGTTATACTCACAGACATGATTCAAACCGTTTTAGAAACGTCAGAGTGTTTTCTATCCAAATCTACTAATACTATGCATATCTTATCTTCTGGGGATGAGTAGCTGGCAGTTTAATTTGGGCATGCTTTTCATCCAAAATTCCGAATGCTGCCCCCTACCCTAGAGAAGTTAACCAAGGTATCAAAGGAACACTTATGAACACCTGCATCACTCTCTGCTCTCTGCCATGGGATTAAAATCATAAACTTTTATGTTCAGTTCTGTAAGGACTTCTTTCACTTCTTTCACAGCAGCAACCCTTGTTCATGTGATCTCTCTATGATCAGTCATTCACTGTGGAATCCTCAGGAAGCCCTTTCAAGATGGCTTTCTTCCTCCACAGGTCAACAAGAAGCCTTTTCAAGATTACTTTCTTTCTCCACAGGTCCACGGGAAGCCCTTTCAAAATTACTTTCTTTCTCCACAGGTTGCCCTTGTGATCTATTTATAGAACTAGATCAGAAGGAGAGGGGATGTGTCGTGGATAATCGCCTCAGAAATATAACACTCTTACAAGAACTTGTAAATTCAATATAGGCTTTTAATATAAAATATCAGACGCCGTGTCAGTCCGCGGAAAAGACCAACTTCCATAAGCACTGGCTCTGTTCTTATACACATACATCAAATGAGTCCATCCCATATGCAAATGAAGTTCCTTCCCTTAGTCCGTCTGTCACTATTATCTTTCATTTCAAACTTCCTGCTTGTTCATGCCCAATAACGCCTGTATCCGCTCTTGATTAGATTACAATGGTGCCAAGACCCTCTCGTGTCCTAAAATAAATATGTATTATGCCTATAGTCCATCTGTTGGTCATTTGGCTGGCCCCCTCCTTTGTGTGTCCCTCTGACCTCGGTATGTCCAGCCATTCTATGCACTTATTGTCACGTTCCTGACCTGTTTTCTCTTGTTTTGTATGTGTTTATTGGTCAGGGCGTGAGTTTTGGGTGGGCAGTCTATGTTTTCTATTTCTATGTTGGGTTTTTGTGTTCGGCCTGGTATGATTCTCAATCAGAGACAGGTGTGTATCGTTTGTCTCTGATTGAGAGTCATACTAAGGCAGCCAGGGTTTCACTGGTGTTTTGTGGGTGTTTGTTCCTGTGTCAGCGTTTGGGCCACACAGGACTGTTGCAGGTTAGTCACGTTTGTTGTTTTGTTAATTTGTAGTGTTTGTTGGTTTGCCATTAAAACATGAATACCTACTACTCCGCATCTTGGTCCGATCCATGCTCCTCCTCGTCCGAGGAGGAGAACGACATTGACAGCCGTTACACTTATGGCCTTGCTTTAGTTTCCTGTCCTAGACAATAGACAATGTACTTTAAGTGTCGCCTCTTCCTTTTTACCCTAAGCCTTTATGCTTTTTATGGCTTTGGCCATTATGTCTGTTATGTCTTAGTTTCCTGTTTTTACCAGAATGGCAAATGCACTCACGAATTGCCTTCTCCTCTTATATTCTAATGTACACCTGTCTTTTGCTCAATAGTGTGATATCTGTCTCTATATGTCTAAGTACTAACTCCTACAGATGCTGTTGACAGTAACCTTCCCCATTGCTGGTTGCCTTAAAGCAGCCCATAGGGAGCCTCGCAGGGAGCCTCGCAGGGAGCCTCACAGGGAGCCTCATAGGGAGCTTCACATGGAGCCTCACAGGGAGCCTCATAAGTAGCCTTAAAGCAGCTCACAGGGAACCTCGCAATGATTCTCGCAGGGAGCCTTAAAGCAGCTCACAGGGAGCCTTAAAGCAGCTCACTCACAGGGAGCCTCGTAGGGAGCCTCGCAGGGAGCCTCACAGGGAGCCTCATAGGGAGCTTCACATGGAGCCTCACAGGGAGCCTCATAAGTAGCCTTAAAGCAGCTCACAGGGAACCTCGCAATGATTCTCGCAGGGAGCCTTAAAGCAGCTCACAGGGAGCCTTAAAGCAGCTCACTCGTAGGGAGCCTCACAGGGAGCCACATAGGGAGCCTCGTAGGGAGCCTCACAGGGAGCCTCGCAGCCTTTTTATTAAAAACATTGAACTACAACTATACAATATCACAAACACTACAGGATAGCCAGGCGTTTTGTTACCATGTGAATGAAAGATTGTAAGACAGCTACTGCTCAAACACAATATCGCTACAGGATACTACTGTATTTGTAGGAGAAAACGGAACCCCCTCATAATGTTGGGTGGTTTGAAGGACTGACTCCATGGAAATATTAAAAAGCCTGTATAAGTGAATAACTGAATAATGCAGTAAAGGAGCAATCCGCAGTTGCTACATTAATTTTTAGACTGTTAATAAGGACAGGGGGTGCTGTTTTCACTTTTGGGGAAAATCGTATCCAATTTAAACGGCCTCGTACTCAATTCTTGCTCGTACAATATGCATATTATTATTAATATTGGATAGAAAACACTCTAGTTTCTAAAACCGTTCTAATTATTTCTCTAAGTGAAACAGAACTCTTTTTACAGCCCATTTCCTATCCGGAAGTGAGATTTCCAAAAGCGAGGTCTCTCTTCAAGAGCTTGTCTATAAAAGGGCATGTCACTTATGACTGTAGAAACACGTCATACACCTTCCCCTGGGTGTCATGCGGAAGTGAGAGCAGAAATGACTTGATTATCTCGTTCTGGGATTGAATACAACCTCTTGGAGTGAGAGGTCCGCCATTATTTTTTTTTGGAAGGCGCGAAGTTGGACCTGGAATCGCCTCCTGGAAAACCGTCGTTATAGGTGAATATGATCTCCGGCTTCGATTTTATTTGATACATGTCACAATATCATCCTAAAGTATGTTTTTTCAATATAGTTTAATTATATTATTGAAATTTATTCGGGACTTTAGACGTGATGCGTTGGAGGAATTTGTTCAAGAAGGAGAGGTTAGCGCCGCACGGCCAGTGTGCTTGCAAATTCAAGAGGGAAATAGTTCGTTCTGGATCCAAACAAAGACGGTTCTGAACAAAGGACCCCTTGTACAACATTCTGATGGAAGATCAACAAAGATAAGGACCCAATTTGGGATGCTATTTCATATATCTGTCGAACTGTGCTATCGCTACCGTTTGCCTTGAATCAATGCTGTTGTGTGATAGCTATTGTAGTAAGCTAATATAACGATATATTGTGTTTTCGCTGTAAAACACTTCAAAAATCGGAAATATTGGCTGTATTCACAAGATCTTTGTCTTTCATTTGCTATCCACCATATATTTCTCTGAAATGTTTTATGGTGAGTAATTAGGTAGTTGACGTTGGTGTCTGTATTTACTCTGGCTACTCCCGTGCTATTTCTGACTGTAGCTATGATGGTAGCAGTAATGTAAAACTGATTTATAGCTCAAATATGCACATTTTTCGAACAAAACATAGATTTATTGTATAACATGTTATAAGACTGTCATCTGATTAAGTTGTTTCTTGGTTTCTTTGGTTTGTTCTAGGTTAGTTTGGTTGATTTTGATTTTGCTACCTGTGCTGTGAAAAATGTCTGTGCTTTTTTCTATTTGTTGGTGAGCTAACATAAATATATATTGTGTTTTCCCTGTAAAACATTTAAAAAATCGGACATGTTGGCTGGATTCACAAGATGTGTATCTTTCATTAGCTGTATTGGACTTGTTAATGTGTGAAAGTTAAATATTTCTAAAAAAATATTTTTTGAATTTCGCGCTCTGCCTTTTCAGTGGAATGTGGGAGGAGTTCCGCTAGCGGAACGGGGGGGCGAGACAGGTTAACCGAATGATATATGTATAGCCATTGATTTTTGTTTTACTCCAATGTTTGTAAACAAAGTCAATGATAACAAACACTTTTCTAGCTTCAAAACATGCTTAAAACTATCATTTTTATCTCATGGATGGTCAGTCCTTGCATCCATGGCTCTGTCTAGAGTTTCTCAAGCTGCATCCCTCAACTGTTTATTGTTTGAACTGCAGATTGGTGCTTTAAGGTGGCTTTTATACATGATGACTACCTGCCTGACAGACTCAACAGCTGGCTCCATCATCTTCACATCGTGAAGAAGACGTTATAGTACAGTAGTACAATGTGCCTTCTGACAGCTTCTGAATGACTCATATAATAGCTTTTGTATCACTGGCTAAACATCCAATTAAGTGTTCATGGGAAGTGTTTATGGCATGCTACTGTCATTAGAACACTCATTTCATATGTCAAAGCATTTTGCAGACCTATCTGTGACATCAAGTTGAAATTCAATTTAAAAAAGACCCAAATACAAAATTCCCTTCAAGTTTAGCACTTTGGTAGGCTATTCTCTGACATTTCAATGCATTTTTGTAGAAACTCAGATCTGGATCCTCACAATATCAAGAGCATCTAATTTTCCACAGCTCCTACTAATTTGCTTATTGAAGTCTTCACCTCTCCTACACTGCAATGTTGCAAAGGTCGCTGTAAATGAGTGTGTTCTTATTCTTAAATCCACTGGCTTCATCATCATTAGATTTGTTTTATATGAGTATGTTAATGTGGGGACTTGACAGCATTCATTTTCACTTATAGGTTTACATAATGCAACAAGCACCTTCCTGTGATGTGTTGATGGAGCCATTGATGCATGGCTTCTAGCATTGTAGTTGCGTTTTACCAATACACCAATACATATTTTCACCAATACACCTACCACATTTGGGAGTTGCCAGAGAGAAATTCACTGTATAAAAGAAAGAGTGCAGTGCAAAGTGTAATAGGCATTCCTTATACATTAGCATAGTTACATTCTTATTCTTACCTCAACCACCACATGTATCCATACTCGTATGGGAAAAAACTGTTGGGGTCATCACAACAGTATTTCATGTCATTGAAGCCACAGCAGAAAAGAGCTCCTGCATCGTTGTCCGGTTTAGGGCACATGAACTCCTTTATGAGCACTTTCTCTGCGTTGTAGTAGCTCGTGCAGTCCCCGCTCATGCTGACCCCAAACGCGCAGACACGCCAACTATACAATATGTTAGATCAGTTGAAGTTTCAATCCGTCCATATTATTGTCAATCCAAACAGCTGAGTGCTCTGTGTCTTGCTGGTTGACTTGCAAGGTATTTAAGTAAGTCCCCATTACTGAGCCCGCCTCTCTCTCTCTCTCTCCTCGCCCCACTGTAACGCAATCTCCAAAGAAAACACTATACCTCTCTCTGTGTGTCTGTGTGTGTGAGCGCGCTAGTGTGCATCTGTTCAGAATTGCCTTCATTTGGCCTTCCCTAACAGAGTATAGATGTCCTTGGTGCTAATTTGTATTCACGTCCAGTGCACCAGGATGCATGATTTTATTGTCAGTTTTGCCCACTGGTTGGCTTGTTAATGGTTACATTCTATTAGAAATAGAAAGAGTTTAATTGCTGTTCGCAATGTAAAGCATATATTATCATGGATGTCTTTGGTGTGTGATTAGTGGGATGTTGAATGGTGCTCCTGTGTTTCTCTGACAGTAAGACAGGCCTACAGTATCAAGCACAAAACCCCCTCTTAAGCCATATCCCCACCCATCTCTTTAAGCATTCACATGTGAGGCCAGGTGCTAAACAGAGTGCGTACAGTAGTGTACTAAACAACCAAAGATTTCAAGACTAAAGGCTGGTTTATGCTACCTCTATCGACATTTCTGTGTACAGTTGTCACAGTGACATCATGAACATTCTATTGTCGTTCGACATCAAACTTGTCATTGTAGTTATGAAAAAGTATAAACACAAAAATGACAGGCTGCATGACATCAGCAGCCTGGTGGTCCAAAATAGCATAACTGGTGTATCTGTTTAAAATGTATTTAGTATATATCAATCTAGCAAACCAGGCAACTAAAAGCAACCTTATAAACAATGTATTGGCTAGCTTGTTGGCTAGCTAACGTTACGTTAGCAGGCTAGCCAGATCAAATAATGACCATATCATAGCTGACGTCTTAACTTTAGCAAGTTTGTGTTCATTATTAAAGGAAAATAAACTCACAACAAGATCATTATTTATAAGTTAATGGCAAACGAATTACAGAAAATAGCTTACGGTTGTGACTGTGATGAAATAAAAGCTTGACATTCTACCGGTGAATTTTAGAACATGGACACTGTCTCGTTGGCCTAACGTTATATTCTAATTTGACTTTGGTGCAGGTCATGTTGTTATTCACATTACCGTCTCTGGTAAACACACAATATATATAATGAAATAAAAGTTTATTTGTCACATGCACAGGATACAGAAGGTGTAAACTGTACAGTAAAATGGTTACATGCATAGTGGAGTCTTTTGTTTAGACATGTAGCTAGCTAGCTAAATAATGAACCATAATCCCATCTCATAACATTACTACCCTGCATGAATCTACAAGTAGCTAAAGCTAACCAACTAGGTTCAATGTTAGCTAGCTAACATTAGGCTATAACTAGCAATGCAAATTACTCTGAGATATAGATAATATTACTACTCAGATCATACACATAGAATTAGCAAGCGAACCAGCCAGCCCGGTAACATTAGCTAGCTAGCTAACAGTACGCATTAACTTGCAAAATTAGAAGCATACATGGATGTACGCTTCTCCCTCTCTGTCACGGATGCAATGGTTGCCCTTCATTTGAAGATATAATCCAGAAACAGGTGTTTTATACAACAGCTTTCTGTGCGTTCTCTTTTCAACTCCCTCCGCATATTTGCAATCAAACGCCTGGACTTTCTCCATCTCCTTGGCTATCATATTCTGCTTCCACTGGCATTCCACTGATTTCAAAACTCGGTTCTCCAGAAAGTGGAGAGGATTAGCAACACTTTTGCAGTTCTTCATGGTATCTTAAAAAAAAACGTCAAAAAATGTAAAACTAAGAACAGATATAGCACTTGGTTCACTCCAGACCTGACTGCCATCGACCAGCACTAAAACATGAATTTCATGAGAATTTCAATAAGCATTTCTTTACGGCTGGCCATGCTTTCCTCCTGGCTACCCCATCCTCGGCCATCAGCTCCACACCCCCCGCAGCTACTTGCCCAAGCCTCCCCAGCTTCTCCTTCACCCAAATCCAGATAGCAGATGTTCTGAAAGAGCTGCAAAACCTGGACCTGTACAAATCAGCTGGGCTAGACAATCTGGACCCTCTCTTTCTAAAATTATCTGCCACCATTGTTGCAACCCCTATTACTAGTCTGTTCAACCTCTCTTTCGTATCGTCCGAGATCCCTAAAGATTGGAAAGCTGCCGCGGTCATCCCCCTCTTCTAAGGGGGTGACACTCTAGACCCAAACAGTTATAGACCTATATCCATCCTACCCTGCCTTTCTAAAGTCTTTGAAAGCCAAGTTAATAAACAAATCACCGACCATTTCAAATCCCACCGTACCTTCTCTGCTGTGCAATCCGGTTTTCGAGCTGGTCACGGGTGCACCTCAGCCACGCTCAAGGTTCTAAACGATATCATAACCGCCATCGATAAAATACAGTACTGTGCAGCTGTCTTCATTGACCTGGCCAAGGCTTTTGACTAAGTCAATCACCGCATTCTTATCGGCAGACTCAACAGCCTTGGTTTCTCAAATGACTGCCTTGCCTGGTTCACCATCTACTTCTCAGACAAAGTTCGGTGTGTCAAATTGGAGGGCCTGTTGTCCGGACCTGTGGCAGTCTCTATGGGGGTGACACAGGGTTAAATTCTCGGGCTGACTCTTTTCTCAGTATATATCAACGATCTCGCTCTTGCTGCGGGTGATTCCCTGATCCACCTCTACGCAGACGACACCATTCTGTATACATCTGGCCCTTCTTTGGACACTGTGTTGACTAACCTCCAAACGAGCTTCAATGCCATACAACACTCCTTCCGTGGCCTGCAACTGCTCTTAAACGCTAGTAAAACCAAATGCATGCTCTTCAACCATTCGCTGCCTGCACCCGCCCGACTAGCATCACTGCTCTGGACGGTTCTGACTTAGAATATGTGGACAACTACAAATACCTAGGTGTCTGGCTAGACTGTAAACTCTCCTTCCAGACTCATATTAAACATCTCCAATCCAAAATCAAATCTAGAATCGGCTTCCTATTTTGCAACAAAGCCTCCTTTACTCACGCCGCCAAACATACCCTCGTAAAACTGACTATCCTACCGATCCTCGACTTTGGCGATGTCATTTACAAAATAGCTTCCAATACTCTACTCAGCAAACTGGATGCAGTCTATCACAGTGCCATCCGTTTTGTCACCAAAGCCCCTTATACCACCCACCACTGCAACCTGTATGCTCTAGTCGGCTGGCCCTCGCTACATATTTGTCGCCAGACCCACTGGCTCCAGGTCATCTATAAGTCTTTGCTAGGTATAGCTCCGCCTTATCTCAGCTCATTGGTCACGATAACAACACCCACCCGTAGCACGCGCTCCAGCAGGTATACTTCACTGGCCATCCCCAAAGCCAACACCTCCTTTGGCCGCCTTTCCTTCCAGTTCTCTGCTGCCAATGACTGGAACGAATTGCAAAAATGGCTGAAGCTGGAGACTTATATTTCCCTCACTAACTTTAAACATCAGCTATCTGAGCAGCTAACTGATCACTGCAGCTGTACATAGCCCATCTGTAAATAGCCCACCCAATCTACCTACCTTATCCCCATATTGTTTTTATTTACATTTCTGCTTTTTTGCACACCAGTATTTCTACTTGCACATCACCATTTGCTCATCTATCACTCCAGTGTTAATTTGCTAAATTATAATTACTTCGCTACTATGGCCTATTTACCTATTTACCTCCTCACACCATTTGCACATACTGTATATAGGCTTTCTTTTTTTTCTATTGTGTTATTGACTGTACACTTGTTTATTCCATGTGTTGTTGTTTGTGTTGCACTGCTTTGCTTTATCTTGGCCAGGTCGCAGTTGTAAATGAGAACTTGTTCTCAACTAGCCTACCTGGTTAAATAAAGGTGAAATAAAAAAATAAAAAGTAAAAAAATATACTGAACAGCTCATGTTATAGACAGAAACGTTCTACATGGCAGACCAATCTGAACTCATCTCTCGACATGTCCAGTCCATCCATTACCTCAGACAATCATGGCTAGCGGGAAGGTTCCTGTCTTTTTACAATAATATTGTTCCAGTAGGCTACATCTGTCAAGAGTGAGGCAGGTAACAAAGACATAATTTGCTTTCCTAAACTAGTTTTGTCCAAAAGTTCCAACAGTCGTTGTTGAAAGGATAGAGTGTTTTGAATGTTGTTCACATTTCTAACACCTAACAATGAATCTGAGTTTCACAACAGCTAATCTCTCATATAAAACAATGCAACAGCTATAGCTGGGAAAAGACCTCTACAAGAGTAGCTCAGTATGGCTCAGTATGTTTGTACCAGTAACTTGTTGGCATAGTCTTGCTTGGAGTGGATTTACAGTGGTTTAAATGGACACTTAAAATCAGATTTTTTATTTGTCAACAACTTTTGACCAATCCCTTAGTTTGTCTCAAACTAAGATAAGACATGTACCATTGGCCTACATGGTGTAATTTGGTCCTACGAGAAGAAGATTTTGTAAGTATTTTTTGCCTATTTTAGCATATTAGCGTATGTGCTAATATGCATCTACTGGTATAGTAACAGGTACAACAGCTCACATACGCATCATCTGTGGTGTGTGGTAACGTCACTTGGTAACGTCACTTCCTGTTGAATCTGCAGACGTGTTGCTGTGCGTTTTGCTGCCAACTTTACTTTACTTTGCTAGCTGACAACTTTACGTTTTTTTGTTTTGTTTTTGTTTTTTAATTACCGTTTATATTTTTAGTTTTTCCATCGCAACTTTTTTCCCTCATTCAACTTTTTCACTCCGTACGCTTTATCTGGACATGGTTCGTCAACACCTTCAACAGCCGAAGCTAAGTAGTAACATTAACATGATGTCTTCTAATTGCAGTCGCTGTACTCATAACATACAGGAGAACGATCGCCTTACGGCGAGAATAGCTGTGCTACAAGCCCAGCTTCAGACGCAATCGTTAGGCAAGGGTAATTTCAGTGTAGGAAAGGAAGAAACAGCGTCTGTGCCACCAGTAAGTACAGATAGTAACGTTAGTATAAACCCCCCGCACAGTCCCCGCAGCCGGACAACTTTCTCATGGCTTCTGGAGGGAAATGCTGTTGGAATGCTCAACCGGTGTCGCTCATTCAGCCGACAAACTTTCAACCGGTTCTCCCCATTATGTAGCGAGTCTGAGTCTGAGTCTTCTCTTGTCTCTACTCCTCCCGTTACGGGGTCTGAGACGCCGAAGGCTCCCACCATTAGCTCTGACAAATTGAAAACCCTAGTCATTGGCGACTCCATTACCCGCAGTATTAGACTTAAAACGAATCACCCAGCGATCATACACTGTTTACCAGGGGGCAGGGCTACCGACGTTAAGGCTAATCTGAAGATGGTGCTGGCTAAAGCTAAAACTGGCGAGTATAGAGATATTGTTATCCACGTCGGCACCAACGATGTTAGGATGAAACAGTCAGAGGTCACCAAGCGCAACATAGCTTCAGCGTGTAAATCAGCTAGAAAGATGTGTCGGCATCGAGTAATTGTCTCTGGCCCCCTCCCAGTTAGGGGGAGTGACGAGCTCTACAGCAGAGTCTCACAACTCAATCGCTGGTTGAAAACTGTTTTCTGCCCCTCCCAAAAGATAGAATTTGTAGATAATTGGCCCTCTTTCTGGGACTCACCCACAAACAGGACCAAGCCTGACCTGCTGAGGAGTGACGGACTCCATCCTAGCTGGAGGGGTGCTCTCATCTTATCTACCAACATAGATAGGGCTCTAACTCCTCTAGCCCCACAATGAAATAGGGTGCAGGCCAGGCAGCAGGCTGTTAGCCAACCTGCCAGCTTAGTGGAGTCTGCCAATAGCACAGTCAGTGTAGTCAGCTCAGCCATACCCATTGAGACTGTGTCTGTGCCTCGACCTAGGTTGGGCAAAACTAAACATGGCGGTGTTCGCCTTAGCAATCTTATTAGGATAAAGACCTCCTCCATTCCTGCCATTATTGAAAGAGATCGTGATACCTCACATCTCAAAATAGGGTTACTTAATGTTAGATCCCTCACTTCAAAGGCAGTTATAGTCAATGAACTAATCACTGATCATAATCTTGATGTGATTGGCCTGACTGAAACATGGCTTAAGCCTGATGAATTTACTGTGTTAAATGAGGCCTCACCTCCTGGTTACACTAGTGACCATATCCCCCGTGCATCCCGCAAAGGCGGAGGTGTTGCTAACATTTACGATAGCAAATTTCAATTTACAAAAAAAAAAATGGCGTTTTCGTCTTTTGAGCTTCTAGTCATGAAATCTATGCAGCCTACTCAATCACTTTTTATAGCTACTGTTTACAGGCCTCCTGGGCCATATACAGCATTCCTCTCTGAGTTTCCTGAATTCCTATCAGACCTTGTAGTCATAGCAGATCATATTCTAATTTTTGGTGATTTTAATATTCACATGGAGAAGTCCACAGACCCACTCCAAAAGTCTTTCGGCGCCATCATCGACTCAGTGGGTTTTGTCCAACATGTCTCTGGACCTACTCACTGCCACAGTCATACTCTGGACCTAGTTTTGTCCCATGGAATAAATGTTGTAGATCTTAATGTTTTTCCACATAATCCTGGACTATCGGACCACCATTTTATTACATTTGCAATCGCAACAAATAATCTGCTCAGACCGCAACCAAGAAGCATCAAAAGTCGTGCTATAAATTCTCAGACAACACAAAAATTCCTTGATGCCCTTCCAGACTCCTTCTGCCTACCCAAGGACGTCAGAGGACAAAAATCAGTTAACCACTTAACTGAGGAACTCAATTTAACCTTGCGCAATACCCTAGATGCAGTTGCACCCCTAAAAACGAAAAACATTTGTCATAAGAAACTAGCTCCCTGGTATACAGAAAATACCCGAGCTTTGAAGCAAGCTTCCAGGAAATTGGAACGGAAATGGCGCCACACCAAACTGGAAGTCTTCCGACTAGCTTGGAAAGACAGTACCGTGCAGTATCGAAGAGCCCTCACTGCTGCTCGATCATCCTACTTTTCCAACTTAATCGAGGAAAATAAGAACAATCCAAAATTTCTTTTTGATACTGTTGCAAAGCTAACTAAAAAGCAGCATTCCCCAAGAGAGGATGGCTTTCACTTCAGCAGTAATAAATTCATGAACTTCTTTGAGGAAAAGATCATGACCATTAGAAAGCAAATTACGGACTCCTCTTTGAATCTGCGTATTCCTCCAGGGCTTAGCTGTCCTGGATCTGCACAGCTCTGCGAGGGCCTGGGATCGGGAGAGACACTTAAGTGTTTTAGTACTATATCTCTTGACACAATGATGAAAATAATCATGGCCTCTAAACCTTCAAGCTGCATACTGGATCCTATTCCTACTAAACTGCTGAAGGAGCTGCTTCCTGTGCTTGGCCCTCCTATGTTGAACATAATAAACAGCTCTCTATCCACTGGATGTGTACCAAACTCACTAAAAGTGGCAGTGATAAAGCCTCTTGAAAAAGCCAAACCTTGACCCGGAAAATATAAAAAACTATCGGCCTATATCGAATCTTCCATTCCTCTCAAAAATTTTAGAAAAAGCTGTTGCGCAGCAACTCACTGCCTTTCTGAAGACAAACAATGTGTACGAAATGCTTCAGTCTGGTTTTAGACCCCATCATAGCACTGAGACTGCACTTGTGAAGGTGGTAAATGACCTTTTAATGGCGTCAGACCGAGGCTCTGCATCTGTTCTCGTGCTACTAGACCTTAGTGCTGCCTTTGACACCATCGATCACCACATTCTTTTGGAGAGACTGGAAACCCAAATTGGTCTACACGGACAAGTTCTGGCCTGGTTTAGATCTTACCTGTCGGAAAGATATCAGTTTGTCTCTGTGAATGGTCTGTCCTCTGACAAATCAACTGTACATTTCGGTGTTCCTCAAGGTTCCGTTTTAGGACCACTATTGTTTTCACTATATATTTTACCTCTTGGGGATGTTATTCGAAAACATAATGTTAACTTTCACTGCTATGCGGATGACACACAGCTGTACATTTCAATGAAACATGGTGAAGCCCCAAAATTGCCCTCGCTAGAAGCCTGTGTTTCAGACATAAACTCGGACAAAACAGAGATGCTTGTTCTAGGTCCCAAGAAACAAAGATCTTCTGTTAAATCTGACAATTCATCTTGATGGTTGTAAAGTCGTCTCAAATAAAACTGTGAAGGACCTCGGCGTTACTCTTGACCCTGATCTCTCTTTTGACGAACATATCAAGACTATTTCAAGGACAGCTTTTTTCCATCTACGTAACATTGCAAAAATCAGAAATTTTCTGTCCAAAAATGATGCAGAAAAATTAATCCATGCATTTGTTACTTCTAGGTTAGACTACTGCAATGCTCTACTTTCCGGCTACCCGGATAAAGCACTAAATAAACTTCAGTTAGTGCTAAATACGGCTGCTAGAATCCTGACTAGAACCAAGAAATTTGATCATATTACTCCAGTGCTAGCTTCCCTACACTGGCTTCCTGTTAAGGCAAGGGCTGATTTCAAGGTTTTACTGTTAACCTATAAAGCGTTACATGGGCTTGCTCCTACCTATCTTTCCGAGTTGGTCCTGCCGTACATACCAATACGTACGCTACGGTCACAAGACGCAGGCCTCCTAATTGTCCCTAGAATTTCTAAGCAAACAGCGGGAGGCAGGGCTTTCTCCTATAGATCTCCATTTTTATGGAATGGTCTGCCTACCCATGTGAGAGACGCAGACTCGGTCTCAACCTTTAAGTCTTTACTGAAGACTTATCTCTTCAGTAGGTCATATGATTGAGTGTAGTCTGGCCCAGGAGTGTGAAGGTGAACGGAAAGGCTCTGGAGCAACGAACCGCCCTTGCTGTCTCTGCCAGGCCGGTTCCCCTCTCTCCACTGGGATTCTCTGCCTCTAACCCTGTTACAGGGGCTGAGTCACTGGCTTACTGGTGCTCTTTCATGCCGTCCCTAGGAGGGGTGCGTCACTTGAGTGGGTTGAGTTACTGACGTGATCTTCCTGTCTGGGTTGGCGCCCCCCCTTGGTTTGTGCTGTGGTGGAGATCTTTGTGGGCTATACTCGGCCTTGTCTCAGGATTGTAAGTTGGTGGTTGAGGATATCCCTCTAGTGGTGCGGGGGCTGTGCTTTGGCAAAGTGGGTGGGGTTATATCCTTCCTGTTTGGCCCTGTCCGGGGGTTTCTTCGGATGGGGCCACAGTGTCTCCTGACCGCTCCTGTCTCAGCCTCCAGTATTTATGCTGCAGTAGTTTATGTGTCGGGGGGCTAGGGTCAGTTGGTTATACCTGGAGTACTTCTCCTGTCTTATCCAGTGTCCTGTGTGAATTTAAGTATGCTCTCTCTAATTCTCTCGTTCTCTCTTTCTCTCTGAGAACCTGAGCCCTAGGACCATACGTCAGGACTACCGGGCATGATGACACCTTGCTGTCCCCAGTCCGCCTGGCCTTGCTGCTATTCCAGTTTCAACTGTTCTGCCTGCGGTTACGGAACCCCTACCTGTCCCAGACCTGCTGTTTTCAACTCTTAATGATCGGCTATGAAAAGCCAACAGATTTATTCCTGATTATTATTTGACCATGCTTGTCATTTATGAACATTTTGAAAATCTTGGCTCTCTCTAATTTTCTCCTTCTCTCTTTCTTTCTCTCGGAGGACCTGAGCCCTAGGACCATACGTCGGGACTACCGGCCGTGGTGACTCCTTGCTGTCCCCAGTCCGCCTGGCCTTGCTGCTATTCCAGTTTCAACTGTTCTGCCTGCGGTTATGGAACCCCTACCTGTCCCAGACCTGTTGTTTTTCAACTCTTAATGATCAGCTATGAAAAGCCAACTGAAAATTATTCATGATTATTATTTGACCATGCTTGTCACTTATGAACATTTTTGAACATCTTGGCATAGTTTTGTTATAATCTCCACCCGGCACAGCCAGAAGAGGACTGGCCACCCCTCATAGCCTGGTTCCTCTCTAGGTTTCTTCCTAGGTTTTGGCCTTTCTAGGGAGTTTTTCCTAGCCACCGTGCTTCTACACCTGCATTACTAGCTGTTTGGGGTTTTAGGCTGGGTTTCTGTACAGCACTTCGAGATATTAGCTGATGTACGAAGGGCTATATAAAATAAAATTGATATAGTGTAGCCATCTTTGAATGCATCAACGTTATTTTTCTAAAACTCTTTATGAACTATTGTGATGAATCCAAAGACCACATTTGGAGTGAATCTGACTTTTAGACCATGAGAAGAAGATTTTTAATTATTATTTTAAGCTTTAGTGTTATATAGCCAAAAAGGTGAATTATTAATAATTTCCTTATTTGTTTTAAAATATCAATGCCAAACATGGTTCATCATGGTTGGCTTTGATGATCCTAAAAAGTTTCAAGTTGCCTCCCGGGTGGCGCAGTGGTCTAGGGCACTGCATTGCAGTGCTAGCTGCGCCACCAGAGTCTCTGGGTTCGCGCCCAGGCTCTGTCGCAGCCGGCCGCGACCGGGAGGTCCGTGGGGCGACGCACAATTGGCCTAGCGTCGTCCGGGTTAGGGAGGGTTTGGCCGGTAGGGATATCCTTGTCTCATCGCGCTCCAGCGACTCCTGTGGCGGGCTGGGCGCAGTGCGCGCTAACCAAGGGGGCCAGGTGCACGGTGTTTCCTCCGACACATTGGTGCGGCTGGCTTCCGGGTTGGAGGCGCGCTGTGTTAAGAAGCAGTGCGGCTTGGTTGGGTTGTGCTTCGGAGGACGCGTGGCTTTCGACCTTCGTCTCTCCCGAGCCCGTACGGGAGTTGTAGCGATGACACAAGATAGTAATTACTAGCGATTGGATACCACGAAAAATTGGGGAGAAAAAAGGGGAGAAAAAAAAAAATCAAGTTGATAGGCCATTGTTGAGTCAATTTATGAAGGATTTAAATTGACAGGTAAAAGTTTAGATGTGTTCCATGGACCTGCATATGGAATTTGGTGTTATTTGGAAGTTTTTCAAATGTCTTCCAACATTTCCAAGATAGAGGAAAATCTATCCTGACGGGCTTTATGGGTCCTTGAGGCAAATTTTCATCATGGGCACAGACGTCAGTTCAATTTCAATTAAAAAATATATATATTTTTTTTTATTTAAATGTGGTTTTCGTTGTCAACTAACTTGAATTCAACATGAAATCAACAAAAACAAAAATGTCACCATGTCATTGGATTTAGGTTAAAAGTTGGGTGAAAAAAAGACAAAATGCCCTTATGTTGATGACTTTTCCACGTTGGTTCAGCGCCCTCACATAGATTGTTTTGGTTGAAATGACGTGGAAATAACGCTGATTCAACCAGTTTTTGCCAAGTGGGTAGGTCAAACGGGGCGATGTATATAAGGTTTTAAGTGAAACTGCTTATACAGCACCACCTATAGGCCAATCACTGCCATTCTTTTTGACCAAGTTACTTATGACCTGTAGTTTCTGTGTGCCAAATTAGAATAAAAGTTACTAATCTAACCACACGTACACCGAAGTGAAGGAGGCACTCTTCAACTGAGGATGCTGAGGAAATTCGGCCTGTCCCCGAGGGCTCTCACAGTGTTCTACAGGAGCACCATCGAGAGTGTTATGTTCTGTTAATTACTGATGTCCCCTTTAAGAATGGAGCATCCTTGGTCATGCGCAGTGTTGTTCTATGTTATTCTGGTACTAACTGATTCCAGTAAAATGTGAAGCTCCAGTACCATTGAAGTACCATTGAATCTTGTATTCAGAGTCTTTCTTATTATATAAATAAGTAATAAGAGCTAAGACACTACAATGGCGACGAGGATGATTACCTGCAGTGTGCATCACGAATGCAGATGGAGCTCGTAGGAAGAGAGGAAGATTTTGACCCTGTAGCACAACAGCTAGCAAGCAGTGACGACGAGGGGAGAGCTAACGAGAACGAGGCGGCAGATCAAAGACCCGTGGAGCCGGAGGTAAAGAGAATGGCTAGCATCGGGAAAATAGATGTGTTTGATGACACGCAAGAAAACTGGGCAACTTACATTGAACGACTGGAACAGTACTTCATTGCAAACGACATTGCTGATAACAAGAGAGTACCAGCGTTGTTGAGTTTAATTGGCCCAAAAACGTACAGTTTGCTAAGAGATCTGACTGCCCCTCTGAAGCACTCAAATAAAACATTCACAGAGATTGTGGAGATATTGCAAAATCACCTATCACCTAAACCACTCCTCATCGCGGAACGTTTTCGTTTCCACAAGAGAGATCAGAATGAGGGTGAGGGTGTTAGTACATATGTAGCAGAGTTGAAGAAACTGTCTGAACATTGCCAGATTGGAGAGAACCTAAATGACACATTAAGGGATAGATTTGTTTGTGGACTGAAACATGAACACATTCAAAAACGTTTGCTCACAGAATCAGATCTCACGTTTGCAAAGGCTGTTGAAATTGCTGTGACTATGGAAATCGCGACGAAAGATGCATTTGAGTTGCAAAGTAAAAGAAATACTGACCTATCACAAACTTCCCTGCACAAGTTTTCGCGCAGCCGACAGCGCCCCCGTTTGGCCGAAAAATGCAACAGGTGTGACAGAGATGGTCACAGAGCAGAGGACTGCCGTTTCAAAGACGAAATTTGTCACAAATGCAGTAGAAGGGGGCACATTCAAAGAGCATGCAGAGCAAAATTCAGTCACAACAGGAAAATTAAAGGGTCTGTGAATGCACTAGCAGAGAACAGTGGCAGTGATTCAGATGAACGATTAATTGGTACAATGGAGTTAAACACAGTGACTTCTCCCAGCAGTAGCATAATATGGGTGACACCAGATATCGAAGGCAAACCCCTCAAAATGGAGCTGGACACAGGATCTGCAGTGTCTATAATTTCCACTACTGTCTACAATGAGCACTTCAAGGCTATCAAGCTGAAGAACACAAATGTGTTGCTGAAGACCTACTCAGGAGAGAGATTGAGCCCAATGGGGGCGTTGCAGGTCAGAGTGAGTTATGGGGGGAAAACACAGCAGTTACAGCTGTATGTGGTGCCTGGAACTGGCCCCCCATTATTTGGCAGGGAATGGCTTTCAAAAATAAAGCTGAACTGGTGTGATTTGAAAATGCTCCACACGTTCCAGTCCAAAGAGAAAGACACAGACCAAACACTGGAACACTTGCGGAAGAAATACAACACAGTTTTCAGTGATCAGATGGGAACAGTAAAAGGCTTCACAGCAAAACTTGTACTGAGAGATGACGCAACCCCAAAATTCTGCAAAGCCAGATCGGTTCCATACTCCCTGAGACCAAAGGTGGAAGCGGAAATTGATCGCTTGCAGGATACAGGGATCCTGACGAAAGTGGACAGAAGCGAATGGGCCACACCCATAGTTCCTATAGTGAAGAAAGACGGGTCTGTTAGAATGTGTGGGGACTTCAAGGTAACTGTGAATTCAATGTTGCATGTGGACCAATACCCCTTGCCACATCTGGAGGACATCTTTGCTGCACTAGCTGGTGGGAAACACTTCAGTAAAATCGATCTGAAACAGGCTTACCTGCAGCTACCGGTTGAAGAGAGCTCCAAACAGTACCTGACAATAAACACACACAAAGGTCTATACAGGTATAACCGCCTGTTTTTTGGCATCGCATCGGCCCCAGCCATTTGGCAACGAACTATTGACCAGATTTTGCAAGGAATCCCAGGGACCCAGTGTATCCTGGATGACATGATCATAACAGGACGCACCGACAAAGAACACCTGGCTAACCTGGAAGAGGTCCTGAAAAGACTGAAAGAGTATGGTCTACAGGCAAACTTACAGAAGTGTGAGTTCTTCAAAGACAAGATTGTCTTCTGTGGACATGAAATTGACCGCAATGGATTGCACAAAACACAGGACAAAATCGAGGCAGTGGTACAGGCACCACGACCACAAAATATCACAGAAGTGCGATCTTTTGCGGGACTGATCAATTACTACAGAAGATTCCTCCCAAACCTTTCAGCAGTACTCCAGCCTCTAAATCAGCTCCTGTAAAAGAATAGGACATGGCGGTGGACAGAACAGTGTGAAAATGCATTTCTGGAGGCAAAACGGCTCATCACATCTGAACAGGTCCTGATGCATTACGACCCTGAACTGCCAGTGAAGTTGGCTTGTGATGCGTCCCCTTATGGCTTAGGGGCCGTCCTTTCACACACACTGAAAGATGGGTCAGAGAGGCCAGTTGCATTCGCGTCATTCGCGTTCGAACATTGAACGATGCAGAGAAAAACTACTCACAAATCGACAAAGAAGCACTGGCGCTAGTGTGGGGCGTCAAGAAATTCCACGCATACCTATATGGCAAGCGTTTCACACTGGTTACGGATCACCAGCCGTTGCTTTCCATTTTCAGTCCAAAGAAAGGCATTCCGGCAATGACAGCAGCCAGGTTACAGCGATACGCCTTGTTCCTTGCCAGTCATATGTATGACATTGAGTTTAAGCCGTCGTCCCTCCACACAAAATGCAGATGGATTATCCAGACTGCCGTGTACAAGAGAAAGACAAAGGAGTGTGGATGCAGTGGACATTTTCCATACCGCTCAGCTCGAGGCACTACCGGTCACAAGCACAGTTATCAAACAGGAGACAAGGAAAGATGTGACCTTGTCAAAAGTGTACACCTACACCATGTCAGGATGGCCAGCTACTGGCAGAAAGGAGCTGACTCCGTATTTCCAGCGGAGAAATGAAATTACAACGTACCAAGGATGTTTGATGTGGGGAATGAGAGTCATGATACCCCAGAAATGCCAACATCAGGTTTTGCAGCAACTACATGAAGGTCATGTTGGAATTGTCAAAATGAAGCTGCTCGCAAGGAGCCACTTCTGGTGGCCAGGTCTGGATCAACAGATAGAAAATATGGCAAAGAACTGTAGCGGATGTTTGGAAACCCTTCACATGCCTGCTCCTGTCCCAGTCCACCCTTGGGAATGGCCCACAGAGCCATGGCAGAGAATTCATGTGGACTACGCTGGTCCCTTTGAAAAGCACATGTTTCTGGTTATAGTTGATGCCCATTCCAAATGGCCAGCGGTGTTTTGCACCGACTCCTCCACCTCAGCTCAGACAATAGAGTGTCTCAGAACAACGTTTGCACGCTTCGGATTGCCGCTGCAGCTAGTAAGTGACAACGCGCAAGCTTTTGTAAGTGACGAGTTTACAAGATTCATGTCAGTAAATGGAATCAAACACTCAACCTCAGCTCCGTACCACCCTGCCACCAATGGGCTGGCAGAACGCTTTGTGCAAACCCTAAAGCAAGGACTCCGTGCAGCAAAACGAGACGAAGGGACTTTGCAAACAAAACTGGCCAAGTTCCTGGTCTCCTACCGAAACACCCCACATGCCACGACAAATGAAAGCCCAGCCGCACTGATGTTCGGGAGGCCTCTCCGCACACGGCTGGACATCATGAAGCCTAACAGGCGTAATGAAGTGCTGAACAAACAAGCCAAGATGCTCTCCGGTGGCCGGGAGCGCCATCTCCAAACAGGACAGGAAGTGATGGTGCGAGACTACAGAGGAGGAGGGAAATGGACAAGAGGGACCGTACATACACAAACGGGACCCAGAACTTACCAGGTTCAAGTGAGCCCAGACATAATGTGGCGGCGTCACATTAACCAAATGCATTCCACGGAAAACAGCACAACAATCGAGAGAGAACAGGCACAGAGAGCTCCTGAGAGTGACACACAGGGAACTGTAGAGGGCGGTGGAGCAGTAAAGAGACCCCAGGCTGAAAGAAGGGAACGTGTTGATGAAGGTGCTGCTATAGCAGAACCTATAAGGGAGCAAGCACACACTGAGGATGTTCAGGAGCCTCCAGACAATCCTAGGCGCTACCCAGAACGAAGGCACCGTCCACCAGACAGACTGGACTTATAAACAAACAAACAAAAACTAACTGTTCAAGTTCAAATTAAAAGATGCAAAATAACTACAACAAGTTCTGGGAAGTGTTTCAGTTGTGGTTTGGTAAAAGTAACTCTGATTGCCATCCAAGCAATGCCCTGTTCTCTCCGTTTCAATCACTCAGGTGCGGGCAGTTCAGGAGCATCATGGCGAATACTGAAAGACTGGCCAATAGTTTCTACCCTCAGACAATCAGGCTGCTGAAGAAAAAATATTAAAATAATACAGAGAACCACAATAGGTTTCAGCTTCGCTGTGAACCCCTAATTAAGGACCACATTCACTGTATCATATTGTTCAGAGGTGAGGTGGTATTCTGTGGGCCCCTACTGGTGCCCCCTCTGCAGAGGCCGGTCACTAACAACTGTGTAGACATCAGAGAGCCCACCCTCTAGCTTTCATCTCTCTAACTCGCTCTACAGATCTCTCTCCCGATCTCCCAATCTCTCTCTCTCGACCTTTCTCACATGCTAGTTCTCCATCTCTCTCTCTCTCTCTCTCTCTCTCTCTACATATAGGCTATACTGTATGTCTCTCCTCTCTCCTTCTAACTTTCTCTCTTTTTCTCTTCCCATTTAGCTTTCTTATTATATCTCTCTTTTTATCTCTCATCTTCCTATCTCTCTCCTTCATTTGTATTCATCTAACTAGGATAGTCCACTCAGTAACATCTGCCACAGCTTTCCAGGGAGTCAAAATGTTTAGCATTTTGTATTTCATTTAATTGCTAAATTGTAATGGTGAACATGGTCACACAAACAGAAAGCATGTGGGTTTGCCTGGCTAATGAATTCTTCCAATAATGTGCATTAAGTGTGTTTTTAAATCGGTCTGACCTTTTGTTCTGTTTGATAAATGAGCAATCCCTACAAATACATTTTAATTGGCCTAACAGTAATTGACATGAACCTCTGCAGCAGCAACGGGCCCAATGTCAACCTCCCTAATCATAGACTGTGTGATCATAGGGAGTAAATTAACAAATAACAAACAATTTACATCCACACCGGTATATATGCTCCTAAAGTGTGATACAATAGGACAACGTTTCAAACCCAAATTGGGTCTTCGTCAGGAATAGTACGCCTGTGATTATATAGTCCATTAAGACAGAATGTTAAAGACCAGGGAATGCCAGAGTCATGTGTTTTTCTCTACAACTGGGTGCAAACAATTTAAATACTTTGAACTGCTCAAAAGGTTTCAGCGCCCTCATACCTTTCCCAAGGCAAGATGATAGATTATGTTAAAAATATGTAACCACAAATAAAAGCAATAAACACTGGAAATTATATATGTCATTTTTGTAACAGTGCATTATATCATGTTGAGTGTTTTCAATGGTTGTGTAACTCAGTGGAGGCTGCTGAGGGGAGGACAGCTCATAATAATAGTTGGAACTGAGCGAATTGAATGGCATCAAACACAAAGAAATAATGTTTGATGTATTTGATACTATTACACTTATTCTGCTCCGGCCATTACCACGAGCCCGTCCTCCCCAATTAAGGTGCCACCAACCTCCTTTGATGTAAGTAAGCTACACCAATGCCATGTCTTGGTTGTACTATTCACTGTTGCTATTCACACAAACATGTCTCTCATTTAGCAAGAGGGGGAAACAAAGCACATGGTTCAAAATGTAAAAGTCAACCTTGGCTAAGTTTGCTTTCACGGTTACCCTACCAGCCAAAGGCAGTTAGAGAGTGAGAGTTTGAGTTATCAGAAAATCTTGCCACTTCCTGGTGCTGTAGCCGACTGAAGAAGACTGAGAGGCACTAGATGTATCTGATCCACTTGACTCGTGACACCCGGCCCTGCAGGTGATGAAGTAATTGGCTCAGGCAGAGCTGGAAAATTATCATATTTACTCAGAGTGGAACAGGAGCAGCCATGATGTGCATCCCAAATGGCACCCTATTCCCTATTTAGTGCACTACCTTGGCCAGAGCCATTACTTTGCAAATGATTACGTGTATAGGTGATTACCAAGTCATTTTTGTTGTTGTTGTTATCCACATTTTTCCTTCACATTATACAATACACCTAACACAGGATCACACTACAAATAATAACTGACATGACATCACTAACAATCTTTTGTACAAACAAACATACAATAAAACTATTTACATATTGTCAGGAGTCAATTATTTAAATACACAAAATGAAGTTTTGTGAAGTATAATTTACAATAAAAAATATTCTACATTATTCTCAGAAAATAAAATGTCCCCCCACCCTTACCGTGTAGGACCATTGATTGTTCTATATGAACAATATCTTGAAAATATGACAACCATGTTTGAGGTGAGAGGATTGTAGGTGTAATCAGCACTAAGGATAACCTTTTTTTCTGCTGTTAACCCTGCATAAATGATTATTTTCTGAACTAGTTGCATTACAAATTAAGAGTCATCATTCAACAAAAATAAAGGTGGATCTTTGTTCACAGGGAAACGCATACTTTTTGTAAGGAAATCTGAAATATGTGACCAGAACATTCCCAAAACATGTGCATTAGTGTTCCAACAGCATCTATCACTTACGGTGCATTCTGAAAGTATTCAGACCCCTTGACTTTTCCCACATTTTGTTACATTAGAGTATTATTGCCACCCTATGGGACTCCCAATCATGGCCAGTTGTGATACAGCCTGGAATTGAACAGGGTCTGTAGTGACACCTCTAGCACTGAGATGCAGTGCCGTAGACCGCTAAGCCACTCGGGAGCCCTATTCTAGAATCAGGTAATATGAATATGGAGGAAGACAATTCATTTCTCACCACAATTGATTGTAACTGATGTTGATTAATCCTGTTATACATCAGGGATACCTGTTAATCCAAGGACAGTACACAGTACAATACCTCTAACTACAAGATCTCTTCCAACTAATCCTTCTCCACACTAGAGCATTGAGCTTCAGAGTATTTTCACTGCAGTTATAGCACACGTCCCTATATTAAGTATTTTATCCCTTTTGGCACATTTTCGCAATACTTCAAATGCTTTTTGTTCAAACTCTCTTCCCTTTCCACATACATTTTATACCAGAGGAGAGAGAACTGTTTACTCAGGGTGGCTATGCTGACAGATTGAGCTTAATAAGCACTGAGTGTTTTTAAGGAGATTTGAAGGATATTGTAATTGGTTGTCATCTCTTCCTTCAAAAAGTGTGCCTGTGTCTCCTGGAGATTGTAGCATTGTTGGCATTGATCTGGAAGCTGTCTCCATTTCTACCTCGTGTTGGGTAGCCACTGGCACTTTAATACAATTATACCTCTTCCTGCTACTGCGTAAATAAATTACATTTCTCTTCTGATTGCCAATACTTCTTCATCTGCCATTTCTTATAACTATTCTGCATAGAACTAATTTCCCAGGGAAATGCAGGCTTGAGAGGGTACCTTTGGATTGCCTTGAGTTTGATTAAACTGAAAGGGCTTGAGAGAGAGTGTACCACTATGTGGGAGCACACCCCTTTGGACTCCCTTGACTTTGATTAATGAACTGAAATAGACCTACGAGATGGCAACACATGATCTGAGGATGAACGCTCTCTGAGAATATCATGTCTGATTATTTTCAGTCCTTAGTTCGAGGAACTACCCGTATCTCCATGGCAATAGTGTGTCAGCTCACTCTCAGAAATCAAAGAAACTCCATGACCCTAGGTAATGGACATGAGTCTGTCCCTCTGACTTCTGTTTGAACTTCCTCTAGAGGCCTACCCATGGCCCAATCCTTATTTCAACACATTTTTTATCATCTATTTTTTAAAGTTCAGTGTCTTTGCTATTTAAAATCTATAGCAGGACTTCAGCAGAGTTACTGATCCATGACAATGCAAATTGCAAACTAGAGTATTATGACGTATTGGAGAATGTTCCGATGTAGAACCCTATGGTAGGTGCACAGTTTAATTCCACACCCATTGACTTTGTTCCTTCACAATTGGTTGGCCAGCATCAGAGAGAATCTTCAGATCCAGCGCTTTCTATAATCAATCACCAAAGTTCACCCTTGCATACATGCAGGTGACAAAAACCAAAAGGAAAAGCGCCTTGAGTTTAATTCTGGGACAGCTGGTGAGCATCAATCCGGATCAGATCAGAGCTAACCCTTTCTCTCAGAGAATGAAAGCGCAGCACCAATATCTCTGAGTGAAGGTGGCGGATTATCTTCCTATTGTTATTCTCTCCTGTTATTCTTTCCTTCACCTCCTCTCCATCCCTCCTATCCTATCCTCCCTTCCTCTCATTCCTTCCTCTCCCCTCCTCCCTTCCTCTCATTCCTTCCTCTCCCCTCACTTCCCATGACCTCGCCTCAATATTTACCTATATGTCATTATGTCCTATCCTCCCCCACCTTTTAAGCTAGATCCACCAAACCTCCCCTCTCCACTCACCTCCTCTCCTCCTCTCTTCTCCTCTCCTCTCCTCCCTTCCTCTCCTCTCTTGTCATCTCTATCTTCACTTCCCCTTTCCTCCTCTCTCTCCTCTCCTCTCCATTCCTCTCCTCTACTCTTTCCTTCCCTCCTCTCATCCCTCCCTTCACCTCGTGGGTTCACTATGAAACTGGTGCCAGGCTCCTCACACCAAAGAAATTCCCCTATATGCAGCTAACGAGGCACAGCATAGTCAAGTCTAAGGCCATAGAAATAAGCTAAATTCATTAAAAAAGTTGAAGTATTTTGAATGTAGTCCTTAGGTAGTGCATGGCTGCTTCTTCAGCTTGTCACTCATACTGAAAAAGTATTTGCCCCCTTTCTGATTTTCTCTATTTTTGCCTATTTTTGATACTGAATGTTTTCAGATCTTCAACTGAAACCTAATGTTAGGTCAAGGGAACCTGAGTTTACAAATAACCCCCAAAAATGTATATTTACTTAATTTATTTAATTAACAAAGTTATGCGACTCCCAATTCCCCTGTGTGAAAATCATTGCCCCCTTACGCTCAATAACTGGTTGTGCCACTTTTAGCTGCAATAACTGCAACCAAATGCTTCCTGTAGTTGTGGATCAGTCTCTCACAATTTTGGTCCGCTCTTGCATGCAGAACTGCTTTAACTCAGTGTCATTTTTTTTTTTCAAGAATGAACTGCTCGATTCAAGTCCTGCCACAACCTCTCAATTGGGATTAGGTCTGGACTTTGACTAGGCCATTCCAAAACTTAACATTTGTTGCTTTTTGACCATTTTCATGTAGACTTGATTGTGTGTTCTGGATCATTGTCTTGCTGCATGACCCAGCTGCGCTTCAGCTTCAGCTTCAGCTCACAGACGGATGGCCTGATATTGTTCTGTAGAATTTTCTGATACAAAGCAGAATTCATGGTTCCTTCTATTAAGGCAAGTCGTCCAGGTCCTGAGGCAGCAAAGCATCCTCAAACCATCCCACTACCACCACCATGCTTGACCGTTAGTATGAGGTTCTTACTGTGGAATGCAGTGTTTGGTTTTCGCCAGACATAATGGGACCCATCTGGTCCAAAAAGTTTAGTCAAGTTTGCCGAAAAATCACCTGGAAGAACCTGGGTTTCAAACACACTGTTAACGAAGTAGCTTGGTGCTATTGCTTTTGCATATTCGTTTTCTGACCTCGAAAGTAGTTCTTCAGTGCCATTTACACATGACACACACGTCCTGCTTGGAAACATACTGTACAGTTGCTTAGCAATAATAGAACACCAAAGGGATCAAAAGCACCTCTAAATATTTTTTTTATCAATTAATCAATTACATGACAAGATGATGTAGTTTGGCCCTGAGTGCCAATCCTCCTCTGGATATAATAGAGAAAGATAATGAGTCCACTTTGAGCACTGTACCTTCCAGGCTCCGCTGTCCTCTCCAGGCTCCACTGTCCTCTCCAGGCTCCACTATCCCCTCCAGGCTCCACTGTCCTCTCCAGACTCCACTGTACTCTCCAGGCTCCACTGTCCTCTCCAGGCTCCACTGTACTCTCCAGGCTCCACTGTACTCTCCAGGCTCTACTGTCCTCTCCAGGCTCCACTGTCCTCTCCAGGCTCCACTGTACTCTCCAGGCTCCACTGTCCTCTCCAGGCTCCACTGTCCTCTCCAGGCTCCACTGTCCTCTCCAGGCTCCACTGTCCCCTCCAGGCTCCACTGTCCTCTCCAGGCTCCACTGTACTCTCCAGGCTCCACTGTCCTCTCCAGGCTCTACTGTCCTCTCCAGGCTCTACTGTCCTCTCCAGGCTCCACTGTCCTCTCCAGGCTCCACTGTCCTCTCCAGGCTCCACTGTCCTCTCCAGGCTCCACTGTCCTCTCCAGGCTCCACTGTCCCCTCCAGGCTCCACTGTCCTCTCCAGGCTCCACTGTACTCTCCAGGCTCCACTGTACTCTCCAGGCTCCACCATCTTCTCCAGGCTCCACTGTCCTCTCCAGGCTCCACTTTCCTCTCCAGGCTCCACTGTCCTCTCCAGGCTCCACTGTACTCTCCAGGCTCCACTGTACTCTCCAGGCTCCACTGTCCTCTCCAGGCTCCACTGTCCTCTCCAGGCTCCACTGTCCTCTCCAGGCTCCACTGTCCTCTCCAGGCTCCACTGTCCTCTCCAGGCTCCACTGTCCTCTCCAGGTTCTACTGTATTCTCCATGCTCCACTGTCCTCTCCAGGCTCCACTGTCTTCTCCAGGCTCCACTGTCCTCTCCAGGCTCCACTGTACTCTCCAGGCTCCACCGTCTTCTCCAGGCTCCACTGTCCTCTCCAGGCTCCACTGTCCTCTCCAGGCTCCACCGTCTTCTCCAGGCTCCACTGTCCTCTCCAGGCTCCACTGTACTCTCCAGGCTCCACCGTCTTCTCCAGGCTCCACTGTCCTCTCCAGGCTCCACTGTACTCTCCAGGCTCCACCGTCTTCTCCAGGCTCCACTGTCCTCTCCAGGCTCCACTGTACTCTCCAGGCTCCAATGTATTCTACCGGCTCCACCATACAATCCAGGCTCCACTGTACTCTCCAGGCTCCAATGTATTCTCCCGGCTCCACCGTACAATCCAGGCTGCTGAAGATGTTCTCAATTATATAATTTCTATGAATATACACATTTTAAATAGCTTACACTATCTTATGTCCTCAGTGAAAATGGTACCTTTTGTCACAGGGGATTTCCTGGAAGTGAAAAACAACAGATTGTCTCTAGCTCCGTATAAAGTTCATATGCCTCTTATTGTCATAGCTGAAGGTTATTTATTGATTCCTTCCCTCCCTTTTCCCTCCCTATTCCCTCACTCTTTCTTTCTTTCTTTCTTTCTTTCTTTCTTTCTTTCTTTCTTTCTTTCTTTCTTTCTTTGCTTCTTTCTTTCTTTGCTTCTTTCTTTCTTTGCTTCCTCCCTCCCTCCCTCCCTCCCTCCCTCCCTCCCTCCCTCCCTCCCTCTCTCCTTCCTTCCTTCCTTCCTTCCTTCCTTCCTTCCCTCCCTCCCTCCTTCCCTGCTTAATTCATTGAACGGTCTGTTGACCATTAGTGTGATAGTTAGATAAATCAGAAAACTATATTATCAGATTGGAAATTCCTTTGTATCTTTACAGGCTCACAACAACACAGAATGACCAGGTATCCCTTGTTGACAATATGTTGCAGACAAGCCAACCTGAACCACGGGATTGTCTGCTCCATGGATCACATAGTGTGACGCAATAAATGATTCCAACCAAGGTGAAGGTCAGGGTAAGGTCACTAAGATAAAACCTCCCAACCTTTTACATCCCGATGACACCAAGCATCCACTCCACTAAATCTCACCACCACTCTGAATCACATAATCCATAATCAAATAACACAAATTAATCAGACTTCTCATATGGGACAAACACATGTTCGTTGGAAGGTCGTGGTGTATTAGATCCATTGTGAATGAAATATGGCTTGAGCAGATAGAACCGTTTTTAATGAATGAAAGCATGTCTATGTTCTGGAAGGCTGTCTAATCCCCTATAATCTCAGCCTGATGAAACCAGATAGATGGGAAATATTGGCAAAAGAGAGAGATTAGCAACCATGGAGTCCGGGGGATCCCGTGTGATCTCAGCACGGCCACACACACACACACACACATACACCCACACACACACGCACACGCACACACACACACACACACACACACACACACACACACACACACACACACACACACACACACACACAGGCACATACATGCTCACCCCCACGCTATTGCACTCACACATACACACAACCTCATACACACACACATACACACATGCAGAGACTCTCTCACCTACACACACATATACACACACACGCCCTGTCCAAACATGGAACATGCAGACGCTCTTTTGTTCATTCTTGTTCTTTTTGCATAAAACACTAAAGATTACCAGGCAGATGCCCTGGTTGACCAGTCAGGGATGTGAGTGACCAAGTTTGTGAGCTCTCTCCCATGATGTTGGATTGGCACAGTAAACCCATACATGCATTGCAGTTGCATGCTCATTGGATTATTTGCCCTAAAGCACATGACTTCCAGTGCAATCCACCATGTTATCATCATTATGTTTTTCTCTCTTTTCACTGAAACAACTTCTGTCCCAGATTCTAATCTGTCCCTCTTCTCTCTATCCCAAATCAACTGTTGCCACTTTCATCAATCTCCGCTCTGACGTCAAAAAAGAGACCAGAGCGTTATCTAAAAAAGAGATTTGAAGAGATTACTGGAGTTATTGAGATGAAGTTTGATCATCTAGGTCCTTTTCTCCTTATCTCTCGTTCTCTCCCCTCACACTCTCAGAAACGTTTTATCCAAAGTCCCATAAATCTGGTTTGAACAGTCTTGTTGAAAACATGTTGTACAGTTTACAACACTGATCTCTATTTGGAGCGTCTCCAAATCTTCATGATGCTATAAATGGAGCAAAGAAAAAAATGTAAGAAGGAACAAAAAGAAAGCAAAAGAAAGTGATGACAATTAGTGTCACCTCTCTCCCCCAGCCGGGGACAGGAGAAATGTTGTCTCACCACGACAGTAGTGACAGACTTGGGAGGACAAACCGTCCTGAATAAATTGCACAAGTTTTGGGTCAGAGAAAGATTAAAATCTCTGGTAAAAAGTGAAAACATGCACACAGACACAACAGTTACGAAGCTTAACTTGTATTACAGTTTTTTACGATTGCTGACACACTACAATTTAACTTTTCCCACAATTAGCAAAACCTTACACTCAAGGAGCAAAACACAAGGCTAGATTTGCACAACTGTAAGCACATTGTCAGCTTCACACTATTTGCAAAACATTACACACAGTGATTTGCAAAAAAACACTAAACACACTTGTATACATCAGACACAGAAGTATATCATAATGTCACTTCCTTGCAATTCCAAAGCACTGACTGTCAAATTACCACACCTATGAGCCAATCTGTTAAACACAGCCATCAGGTGCACAAACACATGATTGCTAAATTGTAGACACACCAATCAGGTTTAAGCACTATAAAAATGCAGCAGGTAGGTTCACCTGCCTTCAACCAAAATGGAAGGAGTCAGAAGAAGAGTGAGGGTGAGAGGAGGAGTACACAGAGAAGGAGTCAGAGTCAGAGTCAGAGTCAGAGTCAGAGTCAGAGGTCGAGGAAGACCTGAAGCAGGAGGAGAATGTGCACAAAGAAGAAGAGGACCAAACTTATCAAATGACATTCGTGCAACACTAGTGGACCATGTTGTGAACCACGGATTGACGCTGAGGGAGGCTGGACTGAGAGTTCAGCCAAATCTTAGCAGATATACAGTGGCATCTGTCATAATGTCACTTTTCGACAGGAAAACAGGTAAAAGAAGATCTGTCTACAGTTACAGTAATCAGCCGCTTATTGTATGCACCATATCCGCACTTGTGATACCCCTTCCTGTGACATTGTACAGTAAGTTACATGTATTATTCTCTACATAGGATTGAGGGTCGGGAACGACAAGGAGGAAGGGGGCCCATATTCACGCAAGAACAAGAGAGAGAGATAATAGACATGGTTTTGGCCAATAATGCTATCAGGCTCAGAGAACTACAAGCCAACATTATCGGTGACCATGCCATTTTCAATAATGTCCATCAGGTCTCTCAGTCAACACTGGCACGCATCCTGAAAAGACATCAGGTTGAAATGAAACAACTTTATCGAGTGCCTTTTGAGCGGAATTCAGAGAGGGTCAAACGGCTGCAGCATGAGTATGTGGAGGTTTGTATTGTTCACTTTAGCACTGTGATGTTACATACTGCACACATGACTTCTTTACATTGACTGTATACTAGACCTATCCTGAACTACACAATCTTGTCTTTCACTGTATTTCAGGGAGTTTTGCAGATGGATGCTGAGGAAATCCGGCATGAATTCATATATATTGATGAGGCAGGGTTCAACCTCACAAAAGCAAGAAGGAGAGGCAGAAATATCATTGGCCACAGGGCTATAATCAATGTCCCAGGGCAACGTGGGGATAACATCACCCTTTGCGCTGCCATTTCACAGCATGGGGTTGTCCTCCATAATGCCAAAATGGGCCCTTACAACACACCTCACATTCTCGCATTTTTGGACCGATTGCACCACATCGTCACAGTAGGTAATGAAATGCACCAGATGCAATACACGGTCTTCTGGGACAATGTGTCATTCCACCGCTCTGCTTTGGTCCAGAACTGGTTTCAACACCATCCACAGTTGACAGTACTATACCTTCCACCATACTCTCCGTTTCTAAACCCTATCGAAGAGTTTTTCTCTGCATGGCGGTGGAAGGTTTACGATCTCCAGCCCCAGGCTCAGGTACCCCTCATTCAGGCCATGGAGGACGCCTGTGACCAAGTCGACGGCGCAGCTGTGCAAGGATGGATTCGACATTCAAGACGGTTCTTCCCGCGTTGTCTTGCTAATGACGATATTGCTTGTGATGTTGATGAAATTCTCTGGCCAGATCCAGCTAGGCGAAGAGATAATGTATAGTACGTTTACTGTAGTATTTTCTGTACAATATTGTCAGTTTTTTTCTGATTATTTTTTATGTTTGTTGTTGTTGTTATTTACTGTAATTGTAACCTGTACTGGATACAGTATTTTAAGTTTGTCTGTTGTTTGCTGAGCTAACAGTGTTATGCACACTACTGTAGTAGCATGAAAACTGGGACATGTTTTGTTGTGATTCTCCATGTTGACATGTTGACTGATTTGGGTATATGGAGAGAAATAAATGATATTTTCCTCAGTCTGCAGCGTTGGTCTTGTGTAGTGTTTGTATAGTTGCACTTTCTCTGTGTACTTCATTTACACTACTCTAATCACTGACAATTAGACTTGCTAAAAGTGTTTTAGGTTAGCAACAGCAGTGTGTAACTGGTTCAAAAAGATTGAAGTCATATGAAATGTGTGTGTTTCGTATGGTAACAAAATATTATTTTTATGAAGTCGTGTATAGTTTTGACAAAAGTGTTCCATTTTGCAAATGATCTGAAGTGTTGTGCTACTTTGGTGTAGGGTTGTGCTAATTGTGTGTAGTGTTTTGACAAACCGGGCCCTGTTTTCAAAATTGTGCTTAAACAATTGAAAAAAACTGTAATACACTACTCCGTGTGTATGTCTTTGAGCTGATGGATGGATAGATACGGTAGGTAGGTAGGTAGGTAGGTAGGATTGGATTGGATTGGATTGGATTGGATTGGATTGGATTGGATTGGATTGGATTGGATTGGATTGGATTCGATCGATAGATAGATAGATAAACCCTGACCCGGAAAATGTACAAAACTATCAGCGTATATCGAATCTCCCATTCCTCAACAACAACAAAAAACCTGTTTTGCAGCAATTTACTGCCTTCCTGAAGACAAATAATGTATATGAAACGCTCCAGTTTGGTTTTAGACCCCATCATAGTAATGAAACCGCAATCGTGAAGGTGGCAAATTACCTTTTAATGGCGTCTTACCAAGGCTCTGCATCTGTTCTTGTGCTCCTAGACTTTAGTGCCACTTTTGACACCATCGATCACCACATTCTTTTGGAGAGATTGGAAACCCTAATTGATCTACACGGGCAAGTTCTTTCCTGGTTTAGATCTTATCTGTTGGAAATATATTAGTTAATCTCTGTGGATGGTTTGTCCTCTGACAAATCAATGGTAAGTTTCGGTGTTCCTCAAGATTCCATTTTAGGACCACTATTGTTTTCACAATATATTCTACCTCTGGTGATGTCAATCGGAAACACAATGTCAATTTTCACCGCTATGTGGATGACACAGAGCTGTACATTTTGATTAAGCATGGTGAAACACCAAAACTGCCTACCCTGGAAGCCTGTGTTTCAGACATAAGGAAGTGGATAGTGGCAAATGTTCTACTTTTAAACTCAGACAAAACAGAGATGTTAGTTCTAGGTCCCAAGAAACAAATAGATCTGCTGTTTGATCTGACAATGAATATTGATGGTTGTACAGTCGTCTCTAATAAAACTGTGAAGGACCTCTCATTGGACCCTGAGCTCTCTTTTGACGAATATATCAAGAATACTTCAAGGTCAGCTTTCACCTAGTGACTTGTTTTTTTTAATTATATGAGCAAAAAATATTCCATTTTATTTGGAAAGGCAAGCCAGACAAAATTAAAACGGGCCTATTTATATAATGAATATGAATTTGGAGGGCAGAAATTATTACATTTTAAAGCATGAGACCTCTCACTAAAAGCTTCAGTCATACGAAAGTTCTACTTAAATCCGAACGGGTTATTTAGCAGATTAGTAAGAATGTCTCACCCCGTGTTTAAGTTCAGGAATGGGTGAAGAATTGCAGCACTTACCTGAAGCTCTGTAAATTGTACTGCTGGGTGATTTAAAAAGTAATAGTCAAATAATCAATAATATAATAATACTTTTAGCAAAAAATGTTATCTTTAATTTACAATATGTAGAATCTATGAGAATAGAAAGGTTCAGAACTTTTGTGAAACATCACAGCACAGTTGAAAAATATATGGCAAATGTAATAATAGTGAAGACATCAAAACTATGAAATAACACATATGGAATCATGTAGTAACCAAAACAGTGTTAAACAAATCAAAATATATTTTATATTTGAGATTCTTCAAAGTAGCCACCCTTTGCATTGATGACAGCTTTGTACAAACTTGGCATTCTCTCAAAAAGCTTCATGAGGTAGTAACCTGGAATGCATTTCAATTAACAGGTGTGCCTTGTTAAAAATAGCGGAATTTATTTCCTTCTTAATGCATTTGAGCCAATCAGTTGTGTTGTGACAAGGTATGGGTGGTATACAGAAGATAGCCCTATTTGGTAAAAGATCAAATCCATATTATGGCAAGAACAGCTCAAGTAAGCAAAAATAAATGACAGTCCATCATTACTTTAAGACATGAAGGTCAGTCAATGCTGAACATTTCAAGAACTCCATCATTACTTTAAGACATGAAGGTCAGTCAATGCTGAACATTTCAAGAACTTTCACATTTCTTCAAGTGCAGTCAAAAAAACATCAAGAGCTATGATTTAAAGTAGTCTCTCATGAGGACTACCACAGGATAGGAAAACCCAGTTACCTCTGCTGCAGAGGATAAGTTCATTAGAGTTACCAGCCTCAGAAATTGCAGCCCAAATAAATGAGTTCAAGAAACAGACTCATCTATACATCAACTGTTCAGAGGAGACTGCATGAATCAGGCCTTCATGGTTGAATTGCTGCAAAGAAACCACTACTAAATGACACCAATAATAAGAAGAGACTTTCTTGGGCCAAGAAACACGAGCAATGGACATTAGACCAGTGGAAATCTGTCCTTTGGTCTGATGAGTACAAATGTGAGATTTTTGGATACAACCGCCGTGTCTCCGAGACGCAGAGTAGGTGAATGGAGGATCTCAGCATGTGTGGTTCCTACCGTGAAGCATGGAGGAGGAGAAGTGATGGTGTGAGGATGCTTTGCTGGTGACACCCTCTGTGATTTATTTAGAATTCAAGGCACACTTAACCAGCATGGCTAACACAGCATTCTGCAGTGATACGCCATCCCATCTGGTTTGCGCTTAGTGGGACTATCATTTGTTTTTCAACAGGACAATGACCCAACACACCTCCAGGCTGTGTAAGAGTTATTTGACCAAGAAGGAGAGTGATGGAGTGCTGCATCAGATGACCTGGTCTCCACAATCACCAGACCTCAACCCAAATGAGATGGTCGGGATGAGTTGGACCGCAGAGTGAAGGAAAAGCAGCCAACAAGTGCTCAGCATATGTCGGAACTCTTTCAAGACTGTTGGGAAAGAATTCCAGGTGACTACCTCATGAAGCTGGTTGACAGAATGCCAAGAGTGTGCAAAACTGTCATCAAGGCAAAGGGTGGCTACTTTGAAGAATCTAAAATCTAAAATAGATTTTGATTTGTTTAACAGTTTGTTGGTTACTACATGATTCCATATGTGTTATTTCATAGTTTTGATGTCTTCTACAATGTAGATAATAGTAAAAATATAGAAAAACTCTTGAGTGAGTAGTTCGAATCAAATCAAATGAAATTGTATCTGTCACATGCACTAAATACAACAGGTTTAGACCTTACAGTGAAATGCTTACTTACAAGCCCTTAACCAACAATACAGTTAAAAAAAAAATATATATATATATACACTAAAATACCCCCCTAAAAATAAAATAAATAAAAGTACCAAATAATTAAAGAGCAGCAGTAAAATAACAATAGCGAGGCTATACACAAGGGAACCGGTACAGAGTCAATGTGCAGGGGCACCGGTTAGTCGAGGTAATTGAGGTAATATGTACACGTCGGTAGAGTTATTAAAGTGACTATGCATAGATGATAAGAGAGAGTAGCAGCAGAGGGGGGGAGGGGGCAATGCAAATAGTCTGGGTAGCCATTTGATTAGATGTTCAGGAGTCTTATGGCTGGTAGAAGCTGTTTAGAAGCCTCTTGGACCTAGACTTGGCGCTCCGGTACCGCTTGCCATGCGGTAGCAGAGAGAACAGTCTATGACTAGGGTGGCTGGAGTCCTTGACAATTTTTAGGGTCTTACTCTGACACCGCCTGGTGTAGAGGTCCTGGATGGCAGGAAGCTTGGCCCCAGTGATGTACTGGGCCATACGCACCACCCTCTGTAGTGCCTTGCGGTCAGAGGCCGAACAGTTGCCGTACCAGGCAGTGATGCAACCAGCCAGCTGTAGAACCTTTTGAAGATCTGAGGACCCATACCAAATCTTTTCAGTCTCCTGAGGGGGGAATAGGTTTTGTCATGCCCTCTTCACAACTGTCTTGGTGTGCTTGGACCATGTTAGTTTGTTGGTGATGTGGACACCAAGGAACTTGAAGCTCTCAACCTGCTCCACTGCAGCCCCATCGATGAGAATGGGGGCGTGATCGGTCCTCCTTTTCTTGTAGTCCACAATCATCTCCTTTGTCTTGATCACGTTGAGGGAGAGGTTGTTGTCCTGGCACCACACAGCCACGTCTCTGACCTCCTCCCTATAGGCTTTCTCGTCGTTGTCGGTGATCAGGCCTACCACTGTTGTGTCATCGGCGAACTTAATGACGGTGTTGGAGTCATGCCTGGCCGTGCAGTCATGAGTCAACAGGGAGTACAGGAGGGGACTTAGCACGCACCCCTGAGGGGCCCCCGTGTTGAGGATCAGCGTTGCGGATGTGTTGGTGTTGTTACCTACCCTTACCACCTGGGGGGGGGGGGGGGGGGGGTGCTCGTCAAGAAGTCCAGGATCCAGTTGCAGAGGTTGATGTGTGGTCCCAGGGTCCTTAGATTCGTGATGAGCTTTGAGGGCACTATGGTGTTGAACGCTGAGCTGTAGTCAATGAATAGCATTCTCACATAGGTGTTCCTTTTGTCCAGGTGTGAAAGGGCAGTGTGGAGTGCAATAGAGATAGCATCATCTGTGGATCTGTTAGGGTGGTATGCAAATTGGAGTGGGTCTAGGGTTTCTGGGATAATGGTGTTGATGTGAGCCATGACCAGCCTTTCAAATCACTTCATGGCTACAGACGTCAGTAGTCATTTAGGCAGGTTACCTTCACTTTCTTGGGCACAGGCACCATGGTGGTCTGCTTGAAACATGTTGGTATTATAGAATCAGACAGGGAGAGGTTGAAAATGTCAGTGAAGACACTTGCCAGTTGGTCAGCACATGCTCGGAGTACACGTCCTGGTAATCCGTCTGGCCCTGCGGCCTTGTGAATGGTGACCTGTTTAAAGGTCTTACTCAAATCACCCGCGGAGAGCGTGATCACACAGTCGTCCGGAACAGCTGATGCTCTCATGCATGCCTCAGTGTTGCTTGCCTCGAAGCAAGCATAGAAGTAATTTAGCTCGTCTGGTAGGCTCGTGTCACTGGGCAGCTCTCGGCTGTGCTTCCCTTTGTAGTCTGTAATAGTTTGCAAGCCCTGCCAGATCCGACGAGCGTCGGAGCCGGTGTAGTACGATTTGATCTTCGTCCTGTATTGACGCTTTGCCTGTTCGGAGGGCATAGCGGGATTTTTTATAATCTTCCGGGTTAGAGTCCCACTCCTTGAAAGCGGCAGCTCTACCCTTTAGCTCAGTGCGGACGTTGCCTGAAATCCATGGCTTCTTGTTCGGGTATGTACGTATGGTCAGTGTGGGGACAACGTCATCGACGCACTTATTGATGAAGCCAGTGACTGATGTGGTGTACTCCTCAATACCATCGGAAGAATCTCGGAACATATTCCAGTCTGTGCTAGCAAAACAGTCTTGTAGCTTAGCGTCTGCTTCATCTGACCACTTTTTTATAGACCGAGTCACTGGTGCTTCCTGCTTTAATTTTTGCTTGTAAGCAAGAATCAGAAGGATAGAATTATGGTCAGATTTGCCAAATGGAGGGCGAGGGAGCCTTTTGTATGAGTCTCTGTGTGTGGAGTAAAGGTGGTCTATTGTTTTTTCCCCATCTTATTGCACATTTAACATGCTGGTAGAAATATGGTTAAACGGATTTAAGTTTCCCTGAGAGAATCAGTTGTGTCCAAACTTTTTGTTGTGTCCAAACTTTTGACTGGTACTATATATTTTTACCCAAATATATATGGGGGATTGGAAATGATGCAGACAATTACATTGATGGAATCCACAATCTATTTGCAATTATAAAGCTGATCTACCCCCCACTTTTTAAAATTATATATATTTATTTATTTGAAAGGCAGCGTTTTTCCATCTTCGTAACAGCAAAAATCAGAAACTTTTTGTAAAAAATTATGCAGAAAAGCTAATCCATGCTTTTGTCACTTCTAGATTAGACTCCCCGGACAAAGCACTAAATAAACTTCAGTTTGTGCTAAATATGGCTGCTAGAATCTTGACTAGAACCAAATAATTTTATCATATTACTCCAGTGCTAGACTTTCTACACTGGCTTGATGTCAAGGTTTTACTGCTAACCTACAAAGCATTACATGGACTTGCTCCTACCTATCTCTGATTTTTATGGAATGGTCTGCCAATATCTGTGAGAGACGCGGACTCAGTTTCAACCTTTAAGTCTTCACAGAAGACTTGTCTCTTCAGTGGGTCCTGTGATTGAGTGTAGTCTGGCCCAGGGCTGTGAAGGTGAATGGCAAGGCACTGGAATGACGAACCTCCCTTGATGTCTGTTGATTGATCGATAGTAAGCCAGTGTCTCAGCCCCCGTAATAGGGTTAGAGGCAGAGAATCCCAGTAGAGAGAGGGGAACCGGCCAGGCAGACAGCAAGGGCGGTTTGTCTCTCCAGTGCCTTTCCATTCACCTTCACACCCCTGGGCCAGACTACACTCAATGATAGGACCTACTGAAGAGATGAGTCTTCAATAAAGACTTAAAGGTTGAGACCGAGTCTGCGTCTCTCACATGGATAGGCAGACCATTCCATAAAAATGGAGCTCTTTAGGAGAAAGCCCTGCCTCCAGCTGTTTGCTTAGAAATTCTAGGGACAATAAGGAGGCCTGCGTCTTGTGACCATAGTGTACGTGTAGGTATGTACGGCAGGACCAAATCGTAAAGATAGGTAGGAGCAAGCCCATGTAATGTTTTGTAGGTTAGCAGTAAAACCTTGAAATCAGCCTTAGTCTTAACAGGAAGCCAGTGTAGAGAGGCTAGCACTGGAGTAATGTGATCAAATTTTGGGGTTCTAGTCAAGATTCTAGCAGCCATGTTTAGCACTAACTGAAGTTTATTTAGTCCTTTTCCGGGTAGCTGGAAAGTAGAGCAACCTGTCCTTGAAACAGTCTTGATATGCTCGTCAAAATAGAGATCAGGGTCCAGAGTAACGCTCTGGTTTTGTGCCCCCTCAGCCTTGTGCGGTGGGGGAGAACCTGCCATTCATCTATGAACATTTGAACATCTTGAAGAACGTTCTGGATTGCTTGCTCTTTGGGGTTTTAGGTTGGGTTTCTGTGTAAGCACTTTTTGACATCTGCTGATGTGGAAAGGGCTTTGTAAATTAATATGACGGAAATTTGATCGATTGGATTTGCAAAAAGTCATCAACGTTAGGGCATTTCGTCTTAACCTGAATCCAATGACATGGTGAAATGCTTTGTTGATTTCACATTGAATTCACATTAGAGTAGTTGACAACTCAATCAAAGCTAGACATTGAACTGACGTCTGTGCACAGTGGGAGGGAGGCAGTCATTTCAAATAGAAAGTGTCTAAATATAGCATGAAACTGAGTATGACCGGTGTAGGAGTGATCTTTGGAGTCTTTCAGTCTCACAAAAGGTCACACAAAAATAATATGCCTGGGATTATTGTCAGAAAGAGCTGCTGAAAAGGTGAGAGCTGCTGGGAGAGAAATATCCTGTCACAGAAGTGTTAAATCAATTGTTGCCCGGGAGATCGAGTTTTGTATTAAGTAAAACATTTTGTGTGAAGAACAATCTACCATATGATATACTGGAACTAGCTGGCTTGTTTAAATCTTGTTACCGGTCACCCAAAGCTCACACTTGCACACACACACACACACACACACACACACACACACACACACACACACACACACACACACACACACACACACACACACACACACACACACATATGCTCACAAAAGCACACGCTCGCAAACACATGCACATACACATACCAGCCTGGTGACACAGGCATGCACACACACACAGACACAACCCCACCACCAGGAAACTAGCCCTTGCTTGTTTAGAGTGTGTCAGTGTATGTATGACGGTTGTTGGTTATGATTGTCCAACCAACTGCTTCTCTCTCTCTCTCATAGTCATAATCCCCATTCCCGGGCTGCTCTCAGGAGCTTTCAACGTCATGGTAGGCATACATTACAGGAAACCATTATGAATTACAAAGCCCTGCCACACGCTATGTCCCCACATATAATCATATCAGCTGGAGTAGGATGATGGACATGCTCACATGCAGAGGCTATAAAGGCTTTGACTGTCAAAAACTACTGTAGTTGTTGTTGGCTACATGCAGTGCCTTCATGCACTGCACATGTACTGCACTGACACATATATGACTGATGATTGGTTGAAAGAAATTGATAATAAGAAGACTGTGGAAGCTTTACTGTTAGATTTCAGTGCAGCCTTTGATATTATTGACCGTAACCTGATGTTGAGAAAACATATGTGTTATGGCTTTTTGACCCCTGTCATATTGTGGATTCAGAGCTATTATCTAATAGAACTCAGAGAGTTTTCTTTAATGGAAGCTTTTCTAATGTCAAACATGTAAAGTGTGGTGTACCGCAGGACAGCTCTCTAGGCCTTCTACTTTTTTCTATTTTTACCAATGACCTGCCAATGGCATTAAACAGAGCATGTGTGTCCATGTATGCTGACAATTCAACCATATACGCATCAGCAACCACAGCTAATGAAGTCACTGAAACCCTTAACAAAGAGTTGCAGTCAAGTCAGTTTTGGAATGGGTGGCCAGTAATAAACTGCTCCTGAACATCTCTAAAACTAAAAGTATTGTATTTGGTACAAATCATTCCCTAAGTTCTAGACCTCAGCTGAATCTGGTAATGAATGGTGATGAAAGTTGAGGAGACTAAATTACTTGGTGTTACTTTAAATTGTTAACTCAAAACATACAGATTCAATGGTTGAAATGATGGGGAGAGGTCTGTCCATAATAAAAAGATGCTCTGCGTTTTTGACACCACGCTCCACAAAGCAAGTCCTGCAGGCTCTAGTTTATCTTACCTTCATTATTATCCAATCATATGGTCAAGTTCTGCAAATAAAAACTTAATTAAGCTGCAGCTGGCCCAGACCAGAGTGGCAGGTCTTGCTGTTCATTGTAATCAGACGGCTAATATCAATCCTATGCATGCCGGTCTCTCTTGGCTAAGAATTGAGGAAAGACTGACTGTGTCACTTCTTGTTTTTATAAGACACATTAATGTGTTGGAAATTCCAAATTGTTTACATAGTCAACTTACACACAGCACTGACACACACACTTACCCCACCAGACATGCCACCCGAGGTCTTTTCACACTCCCTGGGTTCAGAACAAATTTAAGGAAACGTACAGTATTATACAAAGCCATAAGTGCATGGAACTCCCTTCCATCTTATACACCGCAAGTGAACAGCGAACCTGGTTTCAAAAAACAAATAAAGCAACACCCCACAGCACAACGCCTCTCCCCCATGTGACCTACTTGTTGTGTGTGTACTGACATGTTCATGTTTGTAACCCTTGTGTTTGTGTTCGGGTCTGTGGGACCCATTTTCAAAGTTTACTAAAAGAAAAATGAGACAATTAATATTTTTTTTCAACTTGAGACTCATTGGCCTTAGCTCATTTTCTGTGAAGAGCATGTAAAACAACACATATTCATTTGTCACTGAGTGCACCCCGACCCCCCCCCCCCCCCCCCCCCCACACACACACATTTATATTACATATGTGGTGTTCGGGGCCACTGAACCCGAGGGGAATAAAAGTGTGGAAAAGTGTGTGTGTAGTAAAAATGAAACAAAAAAAGTTTGCTGGGTGCCTTCCCTGTTTCTTCCTACTCCTTGGGCCTGCTGTTTCAACATAGCACTAAGAACCTGTCTGTCTCCCTGCCTTTCTGCCTGTCTCCAACTTTTCTACCACTCTTTACCCTTTGTAGTGTGTGAAACTGCACAATGTCTTACGGGAACCTGCACAATGTTATTACAATACATTATTTCGATACATTGTAAAAAAAAAAAATCAGTAGGAGTGACACAACAAATAAATAGCTTTGCATGTGTGGCTCCTTACCACAATCAATCAGTATGGCAAAAATAATCTCTGCTTAGAGGGCCTTTATTTTGCAGAGAGAGAAGCTAGTGTGGAAGGAGCGTCTTTTACTTTGGAAGATGAATCATTTTCCAAATATGAGGATCATGTCTCTGTCAATTCGAAATCTGACAGTGAGTTGGAAGAAGAGGATGAGATTGACCTTCAGACAGCCCCAGGACCAGCCCATCAGCAACCAACTCATCAGCAGGCTGCAGGAGGAGACATTTGGACGTCAAACAAATTTAAAATAGAATGGTCTTCTTGCCCAAGGAATGAGCCAACCCACATGGCTGCCAATGCGATAAGGATACAACCAGGGCCGACGCGGATATGCAGGACATAAAGTCTTCTTTTGAACTGTTCATCACAGACACCATCCAGAAAATTGTTGTGTGCTCTTCATGACTGTCTGGGTGTGTTCGGACCATTCTAGTTTGTTGGTGATGTGGACACCAAGGAACTTGAAGCTCTCAACCTGCCGCACTACAGCCCCATAGATGAGAATGGGGGCGTACTCGGTCCTCCTTTTCCTGTAGTTCACAATCATCTCTTTTGTCTTGATTGCGTTGAGGGATAGGTTGCTAATCTGGCACCACCAGCCCAGGTCTCTGACCTCCTCCCTATAGGCTGTCACGTCATTGTCGGTGATCAGGCCTACCACTGGTGTGTCGTCTGCAAACTTAATGATGGTGTTGGAGTCATGCTTGGCCATCCAGTTGTGGGTGAACAGGGAGTACATGGGGGGACTCACCACGCACCCCTGAGGGGCTCCGGTGTTGAGGATCAGCGTGGCAGATGTGTTGCTACCTACCCTCACCACTTGGGGTGGCGGCCAGTCAGGAAGTCCAGGATCCAGTTGCAGAGGGAGGTGTTCAGTCCCAGGATCCTTAGCTTCGTGATGAGGGCACTATGGTGTTGAACGCTGAGCTGTAGTCAATGAATTGCATTCTCACGTAGGTGTTCCTTTTGTCCAGGTGGGAAAGGGCAGTGTTTAGTGCAATAGAGATTGCATCATCTGTGGATCTGTTTGAGCAGTATACAAATTGGAGTGGGTCTAGGGTTTCTGGGATAATGGTGGTAATGTGAGCCATTACCAGCCTTTCAAAGCACTTCATTGCTACAGACGTGAGTGCTACAAATGTAGTCCTTTAGGCAAGTTACCTTAGTGCCCTTGGGCACAGGGACTATGGTGGTCTGCTTGAAGAAGGTTGGTATTACAGACTCAATCAGGGACATGTTAAAAATGTCAGTGAAGAAACCTGCCAATTGGTCAGCACATGCCCGGAGCACACATCCTGGTAATCCGTCTGGCCCAGCAGCGCTTTGCCTGTTGGTTCGTCTGAGGGGATAGCAGGATTTCTTATAAGCTTCCGGGTTAGAGTCCCGCTACTTGAAAGCGGCAGCTCTAACCTTTAGCTCAGTGCAGATGTTGCCTGTAATCCATGGCTTCTGGTTCGGGAATGTACGTCTGGTCACTGTGGGGACGACGTCATCAATGCACTTATTGTTGAAGCCAGAGACTGATGTGGTGTACTCCTCAATGCAATCGGAAGAATCCCGGAACATATTCCAGTCTGTGATAGCAAAACAGTCCTGTAGTTTAGCATCTGCTTCATCTGACCACTTTTTATAGACCGAGTCACTGGTGCTTCCTGCTTTAATTTTTGCTTGTAAGCAGGAATCAGGAGGATATAATTATATATGTGAGTGAGTGAGATGTGAGTAAAATTCCTGAACTAAGTGTTTTCATCATCTAGATCTAGATTGCAGCCAGTAGCCACAAGAAGAAGCGCTGCGATGTGTGTGAACCCAAGAAGGACACGAAGACACAGTACACATGCATGAAGTGCAAGAAATACATTTGCTACACACACACAGTAAAACTCTGTCCCTCATGTTGTGTGTGGACTGGCCTTAATTTGTATTCAATGGGGCCATTTCTCATTTCCATAAAATACTGTATATAAAATTTGTGCGAACATTGGGTGAATAACAAAAACATGAACACCACACACGGGTTCAATGTATGTAAATTGTAAAATCTTTTGTCTGTAATGTCTTTTTCGTTGTGTCAGACCACAGTAATACTAGCTGTCACCATTGGCGTTGACTGGCATCGGCTAATGTGGATCCTAATAAATCAAATCAAAACTTTCAGAAAGTATTCATACCCCTTGACTTTTTTCCTTATTTTGTTGTTACAGCCTGAATTCAAAATGGATAAATATTTTTTTATAGGATTTTGCCTGTGCTTAGATCTATTCCATTTATTTTTATCTCCCAAAAAACTCCCTAGTCCTTGCGGATGACAACCATACCCATAACAAGGTGCAGCCACCCCCATGCTTGAAAATATGACTAGTGGTACTCAATGTGTTGGATTTGCCCAAACATAACACTTCTGTATTCAGGACATAAAGTTCATTTCTATGCCACATTTTTTACAGTTTTATCTTAGTTCCTTATTGCAAACAGGATGCATGTTTGGGAATATTTTTATTCTGTACAGACTTTTTTTCACTCTGTCATTTAGGTTATTATTGGGGAGTAACTACTGTGTTGGTGATCCATCCTCTGTTTTCTCCTATCACAGCCATTAATTAAGCTTTGTAACTGTTTTAAAATCACTATTGGCGTCATGGTGAAATCCCTGTTTCTTTGTAGTGACTGGGTGTATTGACACACCATCAAAAGTTTAATTAATCATTTCACCTTGCTCGAAGGGATATTCAATGTCTGCTTTTTGTATTTTTAACCATCTACCAATCGGTGCCCTTCTTTGCGAGGCACTGGAAAACCTCCCTGGTCTTTGTGCTTGAATCTGTATTTGAAATTCACTGCAGGACTGAATTACCTTACAGATAATTGTATGTGTGGGGTACACAGATGAGGTAGTCATTCAAAAAGCATGTTAAACTCTGTTATTGCACACAGAGTGAGTCCTTGCAACTCATTATGTTACTTGTTAAGCAAATGTTTACTCCTGAACTTATTTAGGCTTGCCATAACAAAGAGGTTGAATATTTATTGACTCCAGACAATACAGCTTTTTATTTGTAATTCATTTGTAAACATTTCGGAATTACTTACGGAATTATGGGGTATTGTGTGTTGGCCAGTGACACAAAATCTAAATGTAATCCATTTTAAATTCAGGCCGTAAACACAACAAAATGTGGAAAAAGTCAAGGGGTGTGAATACTTTCTGAGGGTACTGTATGTTACCTTTCATTACTTTGATTTCCTGCAGTACTTAGCTTGCCAAAGGTTACATCATCATATAATATCTCCAATCAAAGTTTTTTTTTTTTTTTTTTAACTAGGCAAGTCAGTTTAAGAACAAATTCTTATTTACAATGACGGCTTACCCCGGCCAAACGCTAACCCGGACGACACCGGGTCAATTGTGGGCCTATGGGACTCCCAATCACGGCCGGTTGTGATACAGATAATTCACTCCAAATCTATATTTTTGGGTACTTTTTTCATCAGTGCACTGTTAATACTGCCCTAAAATGTTTTGCATCGCAGCAGTCAAGTTTTCAAGATATTGGATGTTCATAAAGCAAAGTGTCACCGGCCACATCATCATGATGATACAAAGTTCTGAATGTGGTTTAATTTAGAAATGACTAACTTTCTGGACGGCGTGCTCAGGTTGACTTTCCCTTGGAATCGCCCAGATACTGTTAGGATTAGTGTAGTCAGTGGACTTTTTTTCCTTTCCATCCATTAGCTTAATTCAACAGGCTGAAAGGACGCCATCTATGATCTCTATGTGATAAACTTGCAGGTAACCTTCCTTGTCCAATTGTTGCTGGATCTTTAATCCAGCCTTCAGCTCCCTTTAAATACGGTGTCTCTGTAAGAGGATTTCTGATGTTAACCCTCAGAACAATACTGCCAGCTGTCACACTCTCACAGACCCCTGGCGGCGTCACAGGCTGGGCTGAGGAGGGGCTGGATGGGCTGGTCACAGTGTGGGGATGGAGGGATAGAGGAGAGGGCTGGAACTCTGATGATTGGAGGGGAAAAGAGGGAGTGGATGCAGGCATGGGAGGCAGAGAGGGAGGGATGGGAGGGCTGGGAATAGAGGGCTGGAGGGGAGGGCTGGGTCTCTTGATGGATGGGTGGGGCAGAGCAGAAAGGGGATGGATGGAAGGGAGGGTTGGGTATGATGGGATGGGTGGAAGAGAAAGGGAGGGGATGCCTGGAAAGTGTGTTGATCTCCTTAGTCCAGCACAGATCACCAGGCAGAAAGGAGAGAGGGACGCCCATTCGGACGGTCCAAAAGTATCTTTAAACCTGGAGCGTGAAAGGAGATCAAGAATTGCCCATCTCATCCGTTCCCATTCTTCTTTTCTGTCCTCTTCTCTCTCTTTCGTTCTCGTTCCCTCTCTTTTCACCCTCTTCCATCCTGGGTTGGGTCAGTGCTTTTCTATGGGTTGCTGCTGATACAGCGTGGACTGGGAAAGACTAGGGATTTGTGATGGTTGTGGCTCTGGATGCAGTGTGGGTGAGGGTGAAGGGGGTGTGCAAACAGAATGGACTCCTCATTCTGTCTGTGTTGGCTGTGGTCATAGGATGCCTGCTGGGCTTCTTCCTACGGACTAAAAGGCTCACAGAGCAGGTCAGTCTCCTTCCTACATACTCCCAACTCCTCTATGTGATTCCTTGGTTGTATTCCATCAGCCACACCCCTCCCGCTGTCATCCCCTGGTCCAACGATGATCTACCTATAAATCCTTTCCTATACCCTACCCAATAAACCCTTTCCTATATCCTCCCTATAAACTATTTCCTATACCCTACCTATGAACCCCTTCCTATACCATACCTATAAACCCTTCTTTGCTATACCCTACCTATGAACCTGTGGAAGTAATACTAAACCCAGCGACTCCACATTCCCCCCCGTGTGATGCCATGGTCCAACATGTGCTGTTATCTACAGTATAAAACCTATACTCTACCCTTCCCACAAACCTGTCAATGTACACCCAAATCACTGGTCCAAAAGGCCAAAATACTATTTGTTGTGTGCCCACCTCCTAACCTTGTGTGGTTGTGTTCCTCTATCCCAAAATAAGGTCCTATCTATGTAGACTCCCATCATTCCCCACCCTGGCTCAATAGCTTCATAGTACGACAAGGTGTAGGGTGAGGAGTGGGTTGCCAAATCCAGGTCTAACTTACATGTACAGCTTTATTGAAACACCTACTCTGACCTTTGATAAGCTGACTGGATCACTGACACCACCCCATCCATAATATTAACCTTTATTTATCCAGTCTAGTCTCATCTAGAGTTCTCTTTTTCTACTGAGAATCTCTTTTTCAAGAGAGACCTGGTCCAATATTAGTCAGTATAAAAAGGTGGAGGTGGCCTTCCGTGCACTATTGTCTTCTGACAGAACCGTACGTTACATCTCAAAGCAGATGTGACACTTGCCCCCCACCCCTGATCACAGCTTCCCCAAGGAGAAGGTCCAGGTCCCATACGCATGAGGGCCGGCGGCTTTCTCTCCCACCTCAGTGTTTATCCCCCTCACCCCCTGTGAGTAAAGCTATATCATATTCTGGAATAGGGCTTAAATATAGCAGGATAGTCCTTCACTCTGACTATGGAGGATTATCATCCAATCAAACAAATGCTTTCCTCCTATCCCTCCGTCGTAACTACAATAACCAAAAGTACCTTTTGTTTATTTATTTAACCTTTATTTATCCAGGCGAGTCAATAAAGAACAAATTTGTATTTACAATGAAGGCCTGAAAACCTCTTAGCCTCTACATATTGAAAGACAAGTTGGAGATTGGAGATTGCTGGAGGCCTCTGACTGTGATTAGTAATTTTGTTGGTTGAGTTGAGTTGGGGGCTGGGGACTGTTATTTTTTACTTGATTCTGAAGGTAGCTAGCTACCTACAGTTATTATGTGTAATCAGTGGACTATACTATCTGCAATGTACATTAGCCAAAAGTGCCTCTTAGCCTCTCCATTTTGAAAGACATGTTGGAAATATAGAGTGAAGAAGGCCTCTGTGATGTCTGATAAATTACAGTGGGCTTTAGGCTGGAAATGTTGGTTGACTTGAGTTGAGGGCTGGGAGCTGTTTGCATTAGTTTTGAAAGTAGATACCTAGATATAATTATTATTTGTAATAAGTGTTTTTTACAGTGTCTCTAGATGTACATTTCTGACATGTTGGAGATAGATGAAGGCTCCTGAGGTTTCATGTAAATTAAAGTGGGCTTTTAGTCCTTTTGGTTGTTGAGTTGACGGCTGGGGGAGATACAGTGACATGACTGTGAACAGGTTAGATGGGTTGAGTGGGCTGTACTTATGTTGGTGGTTGAGTAGAGTTGGGGGCTGGAGATGGACATAGAGATGGAGAGATGGAGAGGAGAAGAAGGGCAATGAGAGGAACAAGCTAACATGTAACCATAAAGAGGTGAAATGGGCCCTGTCATTAGAGGGATGAAGAAATTAGAGTGGGCTTTGATTTAGTCATGCTGGTGCTTTATTTATTAAAAAGTATGGGGGCTGGAGGTGTGCCAAATCCTCTTCAATTTGCAGTGAAGGTTACACAGTCCCACACCACAAAGAGAAAAGGGGAGAGAGAGAGAAAGAAAGAGAGAAAGAGAGAGAGAGAAAGAAAGAGAAAGAGAAAGAGAAAGAGAGAAAGAAATATAATTAAAAAGAGAACGAGAGAGAGAAAGTGGAAGAGAGACTTAATGTACTGTTGAGTATGAGGCTAAATAGACTGCTTATGGTTTATTATTATTCTGCTGTTCAATGCTGATGAAATCTCTTAGAGCCTGCTACATTGGCATTAGTGTCTTCACTGCACATCCTAACGGAACCCAAACCGGCTGCGCGCGTGCGCCATCGTGCGCTATCGTGCATAAATGTATTTTGTCCCCCTACACCAAACGCGATCACGACACGCAGGTTAAAATATCAAAACAAACTCTGAACCAATGACATTAATTTGGGGACAGGTCGAAAAGCATTAAACATGTATGGCAATTTAGCTAGTTAGTTTGCACTTGCTAGCTAATTTGTCCTATTTAGGTAGCTTGCTGTTGCTAGCTAATTTGTCCTGGGATATAAACATTGAGTTGTTATTTTACCTGAACTGCACAAGGTCTTCTACTCCGACAATTAATCCACACATAAAACGGCCAACCGAATCATTTCTAGTCATCTCTCCTCCTTCCAGGCTTTTTCATCTTTGAAATTATATGGTGATTGGCATCTACACTTTTACCACGACAACCGGCAAAACATTTAGTCTTTCAATCACCCACGTGGGTATAACCAATTAGGAGATGGCACGTGGGTACCTGCTTCTATAAACCAATGAGGAGATGGGAGAGGCAGGACTTTCAGCGCGATCTGCGTCAGAAATAGAAAGGAGTTCTATTGGCAACGCAGACGCTCGTTGGTGCGCGCGAGCAGTGTGGGGGCAATAATTGAATAACATAGATTTCTAAATTTATTTTGCGACGCTCGCTCACGCGACGTGTCCGGTCTGGTCAGCATGTTAAGGTATTGTAATATATCAATATGATCCTATTCATATTCTCTCCAATAGCCCCCACTTCTCACAGTTCAGTGGTTTAAGGACCCTGGCTGTGTTACCTGAAGGTTAGTGCTATCTGGGATCCTTGGGACATCCCTACCCTAAAACCTAACCTTAACCCCTACCCTTATCTTAATCTTATCCATAACCATAACCTTTACCTAACCCTAACCCTAACCTTAACCATTACCTTAACCATTTTAAATTTCAATGGGGTATGGACGTCCCAAGAATTTGGGATTTGCAAGGACCATTACCTGAATGCCCAGCCTCCACTTCACCTACATATAAATGAAGAGAGATTACAAAATAACCCTAATGAACCATGCACATTGCTTTTAATCAGTATCTGATTCAGTATCTGATTCAATAAGATGGTTGTTCACACACCCTGTGTTGCTGCAGGTGCTCGAATCCCCTGGTTCAACGAGTGATGATCTACCTAAACTCAGCAACAACAAAAAAATATCCTCTCACTGTCAACTGCGTTTATTTTCAGCAAACTTAACATGTGTAAATATTTGTATGAACATAACAAGACTCAACAACTGAGACATAAACTGAACAAGTTTCCCAGACATGTGACTAACAGAAATGGAATAATGTGTCCCTGAACAAAGGGGGGGTCAAAATCAAAAGTAACAGTCAGTATCTGGTGTGGCCACCAGCTGCTTTAAGTAATGCAGTGCATCTCCTCCTCATGAACTGCACCAGATTTGCCAGTTCTTGCTGTGAGATGTTACCCCACCCTTCCACCAAGGCACCTGCAAGTTCCCTGACATTTCTGGGGGGGAATGGCCCTAGCCCTCATCCTCCGATCCAACAGGTCCCAGACGTGCTCAATGGGATTGAGATCCGGGCTCTTCGATAGCCATGGCAGAACACTGACATTCCTGTCTTGCAGGAAATGACGCACAGAAGGAGCAGTATGGCTGGTGGCATTGTCATGCTGGAGGGTCATGTCAGGATGAGCCTGCAGGAAGGGTACCACATGAGGGAGGAGGATGTCGTCCCTGTAACGCACAGCGTCGAGATTGCCTACAATGACAACAAGCTCAGTCCAATGATGCTGTGACACACAGCCCCAGACCATGACGGACCCTCCACCTCCAAATCGATTCCGCTCCCGAGTACAGGCCTCAGTGTAACGCTCATTCCTTTGACGATAAATGTGAATCCCGACCATCACCCCTGGTGAGACAAAACTGCGACTTGTCAGTGAAGAGCACTTTTTGCCAGTCCTGTCTGGTCCAGCGACGGTGGGTTTGTGCCCATAGGCAACGTTGTTGCCGGTGATGTCTGGTGAGGACCTGTCTTACAACAGGCCTACAAGCCCTCAGTCCAGGATCTCTCAGCCTATTGCGGACAGTCTGAGCACTGATGGAGCAGGCTATTGTTATTTTACTGCTGCTCTTTAATAATTTGTTATTTTTATCTCTTACGTTGTTTAGGTATTTTCTTAAAACCGCATTATTGGTTAAGGGCTTGTAAGTAAGCATTTGACTGTAAAGGTCTACTACACCTGTTGTATTCAGCGCATGTGAAAAATAACATTTGATTTGATTTGATTCCGAATAGTGATCTTAGACGTGATGACGGGCGCAGTGGGAGAAATGGTTGAGGATAGAAGAGGAGGGATCGGGCAGGCAGACAGCAGACTTGGCTCAGACCCAGTTTGTCTGGATATTTACACCAGGGGAACCAAAGGGTGCTACTGCTGCCAAGTCTGTCCAATCCTATCAGGCAGGATGGCCTGAGGTGTAGAGGAAGGGCACATGAGATCAGTGGAGTGAGTTGGGGGTTTTCATGCAGTAGCTATATCTGGGATGAATGTGACTATAACACAATTACTTAATTGATGCTCAAGCTTTCCTCAACTATACACCCTTTTCAGTTCCATGTAGAACCCTTTTTGGTTCCATGTACTATAGAACACTTTACACAGAGGGTTCTACATGGAACCCAAAAGGGGTCTACATGGAGCCCAAAAGTGTTCTCCAAAGGGTTATCCTATGGGGACAGCTGAAGAACCCTTTAAGGACTCAAGAGTATTCAAGTGTAGAAGTGATCGTTGCAATTCATCAGAGTCAGCATGGGGGGAATGCACTGCCACTCACTGAGACACAGGGTCAGCAGTTTGGGACCATAGTTATGGAACTCTTATTAATAGACAATAATCTTGCATAGCCTACCATTACAATCAGTAACAGTTTATAATCATGGCCAACCTCTTTAGCAGTGTTAGAGTACTTTCATGAACAGCAAAGTGAATGACTATTTGGTAACACTTCCCTTGACACCCAGCATCATAACGTGTTATGACACAGTCATAACCATGTCTTAATATGTCATAACATAACATAATATATATTTTTATTTTATTTAACTAGGCAAGTCAGTTGAGAACAAATTCTTATTTACAATGACGGCCTACCCCGGCCGAACCCTAACCCGGACGACGGTGGGCCAATTGTGCGCCGCACTATGGGACTCCCAATCACGGCCGGTTGTGATACAGCCTGGAATCGAACCAGGGTCTGTAGTGACGCCTCTAGCACTGAGATGCACTGCCTTAGAGCTCTACGCCACTAATATGGTCCAAACACTGTCATGACACATATATTTAAACCTGTTGTGACATATATTGCATTACGTTATGGCTGATTATGACACCTACATAAGAGTGTCAAAACCCACATAACCTACCACACAAGGCAAGACATTCCATTCCACTATAGCATACTTGTCAACAGTATGTATATGTTATATGACATTTTTCTGAAATATACCATATTAAATGATACCTAACCCAATGCTCTGTTGCTGATGACTGGGATGAATGCAGGAGCAGATAGACAAGACAAAATCTTTTTGACTGACGTCTTACATAAACATATATTTCTTAGTCCAAGTAAAGTGTCACAGGATGGTCATAATGCTTCTTGACAGTGTCATAAAGTGTATTTTCTTAGTCCAAGTAAAGTGACACATGATGGTCATAATGCTTCTTGACAATGTCATAAAGTGTATTTTCTTAGTCCAAGTAAAGTGACACAGGATGGTCATAATGCTTCTTGACAGTGTCATAAAGTGTATTTTCTTAGTCCAAGTAAAGTGACACAGGATGGTCATAATGCTTCTTGACAGTGTCATAAAGTGTATTTTCTTAGTCCAAGTAAAGTGACACAGGATGGTCATAATGCTTTTTGACAGTGTCGTAAAGTGTATTTCATGCAAGTTATTTAAAATATGATGGGAAAAAAACATGATTGCAAAGAATTCATTACAACAATAGCAAAGGACTTAAGAAACAAACTTTCAAACAAAAGGAAACTTCTTCGCAGGCAAAAAATAAATTTGAATAAATGGGGGTTTTGACACTCTTATGTAGGTGTCATAACCAGCCATAAAATATAGCAATATATGTCACTCCAGGTGTATATATATATATATATATATGGGTCATGACAGTGTTTTGACCATATTATGACAGGTTATGACAAATGCCAGCTGTTATGACATATTATGACATGGCTATGACCGTGTCATAATGTGTTATGAGACTAGGTGTCAAGTAAAGTGTTACCGACTATTTCTGGACCATGCGGTAATGGCTATGTGCTTGCTGTGCCAATGAATAGTGGCAGACTAGCAGGCGGTGCCAACAACTGTGTTTAGGGGTAGTTTAAATACGGAGAGGTCTGTTGAAGTTTGTTCTTGTTTAGACCCCGACTGGCTTGGGTTTAAAAGCTGCTTTGGGGCTAAACTTTTTTTTTTGAATTGTCTTTGAGCGTCTGCCCTCACAACAGGGACAGGTGCATGGAGTGAAAGTCTCTGCTGGTTGTTAGTTCTCCTTGAGAGTTTATTGATAGAACAGGATAATGTACTGTAATGACTGGAGTAGAGTAGCAGGGTTTACAGAGGTCTCCTTAATATCATTATCAGAGATCTGACACCCGGATGTTGTACTTGTCTCTTCTCTCTTCTTTATGGTCTAAAATTCCATCAAAGTTTATTCCACAGGTGGAGAGAGTCTAAATAACTTTGTGTAAAAGCATGAAGACTAAAATTCAGAATTCAACATGGTGTAAATGTAGTAATCAACAATATATCATGGCATAAAATATTTCCATAATCTGAGAATTTACTGTGGAGTGAGGAAGCTTAATAGTCATGACACATCACATTTGTCCGATTTCAGCCAAGAACAGAATGAAATACAACACAAATATGTTTAGCTTCTTGCATGCAAACTGATCCGTAAGCAGAACTGTGTTCAATAACACACTGCTTAGCCAACACACGTTCTCCTCTCTACACTGAGTCTAAAGGGCTCTCCACAGTGATTTCACAGTCTACACGAACGGAGCTCCGTTTGCATCGTGTTGCAAAAATTCAGTAGCACAAAAGTTCGTAGACCTACGTAGAGAGCTATACAAACGAGCCTCCGTCAGATCCGTTGCAGATCCGTTGCAGATCCGTTGCATAGACTGTGTAGAGCCTTTAAGGTACATACTGTAGATAATCCCTTTCTATAGGGATTCAGCATCATTTGTAAACAGGCTCAGAATCAGAACTCAGAACACAAACATGAAAGTTGTACACTCTTCCCCTCTTGCCTTGCAGTGTTAAGTAATAGGTCTTTGGAATCAGGAATAGGAATCTGAACTAACATGATGCACACATTGAGCAAGAAGCAAGTTCAGCAAGTTCAAATAAGGCAGATGTATTATTTTTGTGTTAGAGAGGGATCTGTGAGCTGCAGAGGACAAGACAGACAGAAGGAGGTTAAAACGGAGTTCATTTTTAATTGATGACATGTTATTGCAATAACCCATGTCAACTTAATATGTGAGGTCAACAGTCAATGGCAAAGTGTAAGTACTGACGTCTGTTTCCTTGTAAAAGACAGTAACAAATATGCTTTTTATTGTTATATAGTCACAAATGTTGTCAAAGTAACACAATGGCAAAACACTTGTTGCCTACAGTAACCACGTTTCCATCCACAGTTTTACCTTGAGGAAAGTTCTACCATATAAAAAAAAACAATCATAACAGCTGTGATGGAAACAGAAAGTTTCAGTGCAATTGGTGGGAACATGGTGGGAATTTTTTGTGTCTGTAAAATTCCTTATGTGAGAAATGGCGGTGGAAACGTCATTATGCGCAAATGTTTATTAAATAACCGTCATATCGAAGTAAAGTTGGAGTCACACAGTGACATGGTGTGTGGTCCTCCCACTAGGACTCGGGAAAGCATGCAGTTTATTCGTCTACAGAATGAAGAAATGATGATGCTCCTTTCCAATAAATATGGAAGGTCTGATTCTGGTGACATGATGATCGATGCTCGACTGCCGTTTGACAAATAAACACATTCTCTCTCTTCTTCAAAATAATCTCATCATGTAGACTAACCTACCCAAACAGTCTACCCGCACTATATCTGCGAGCTGTTGACTCGAGCGGTCGTGCCAGAGTAGGCACATTTGCTATTTACCGGAAACGTTTTTGTGATAAAACTTTCAGTAGAGTTGAAAATTAGATGGAAACACATTGAACTTTAGATATTTTTTTCGGTACATGAAAACTTAAGTGAATGAGTACAACTTGTGTGCACTACGTCATCACGCACTGATTTTTATCCGCAACAAGTCCGTTTGGTGTAAGCACTGGTGGGAAAATGTACATATTTTCTTTATATGCTGATTTTAGAATATTAGCATGAAAATCTGTCACCAATTGGGATGGAAACCTAGCTAATGTACAGTATGTCATACGTTGCTCGATGCAAACTCAAAAGAAGGAGAGTTGAGTGCAAGGTGACCGTGACACTAGCAAAGTACTCTGATTCAATATCAAATTGAGATGGAAAAGTCCATTGTATGAAAAAGCATACAATGTATTAAATAATCCATATCTACACTTTGGGCTTGTTGCTTTGAAGAGATGGAGGATTTTACAACCACACCAGCTACAGTAAAAGCTGTACCTCCAGTCGAAATAGTTGTTTATTCATTGTTCTTGCAAAGTGTTGATGATTACTGCAGAGCTTTACAGATCACCTTACACGGGACTGGGTGCCAGAGTTTCTGTTTAGCCCACTTGTCACTATCTTGCCAAAAAGGCAATGATGAATGTTGCTGTATACAGTCAGGTACCCACAGATGAATGGTTGGTGTACTGAATCAACAAGCTCTCACAGTCTCACGTCAGAATTAGACGTTCATCCATGTTTCTGAAACGTCAGATTTCAAAGTTGTTCCAAACATCAAATTTCAAAGTGTTTAAGGTTAAATGTAGGCACTAAGTCTGAATTTTTAAGGTTAGGGTTATATTTAGGATTTAACTCCAAATGGTTGAGATAAGGGTTAAGGTTTAGGATAGGCTTAAAACAAAAATCTCAAAAACAACTTTCCATCGCTGGTATCGAACTTGCAACCTTTGGCACCAGAAGCAGATGTTTCCCTAACAACAAAAACCTATAAAACAACTTTCTATCGTTGGATTTGAACTTGCAACCTTTGGCACCAGAAGCAGATGTTTCCCTAACAACAAAAGCCTATAAAACAACTTTCTATCGTTGGATTTGAACTTGCAACCTTTGGCACCAGAAGCAGATGTTTCCCTAACAACAAAAACCTATAAAACAACTTTCTATCGTTGGATTTGAACTTGCAACCTTTGGCACCAAAAATCTCAAAAACAACTTTCTATTGGTGGATTCAAACTTGCAACATTTCGCAACCTGTTTAACATCCTCAGACATCTAATGCAGACTGACTTATATCAAGGTGACCTGGCTGGAATCCAGGGGGTTTGGATGCCCTGGGAGGCGATGGCAGTGGGTTAGGGATGTTGTTTTTCAAGCTGTTCTGGCTCTCCTTGTTGTGTCACTTGGCTGTTAAAAACGAGTATCTCTTAAATGGACCTTTGGCAGCAGCTGCAGCAGCTGCCCCTCGTGCCACACACACACACACACACACACACACACACACACACACACACACACACACACACACACACACACACACACATAAACACGACACACACACACACATATACACACAAACAAACACCCTCTCAGATACACATCCGCTGGCCATACGCAAGTGCTGATCCTGCTCTTAAACTGCAAACTAAGCTCTCTCGGCCTAATGCAGAGCAGAAAAGCTCTTTAGCTGTCATTATCATGTACCATCCTCTCTCTCCATCGCTCTCTTCCACTCCTATATGTGTCTCTACTCCACTTTCTCTATAGACCTTTTCTAGGTCTGTCTTCCTCTCACTCTGCCTCTATCAACCTCTCTGTCTCTCACTCTGCCTCTCTCCACTTCTCTGACTCTCTCACTCTGCCTCTCTCCACCTCTCTCTCACTCTGGCTCTCTCACTCTGCCTCTATCCACCTCTCTGTCTCTCACTCTGCCTCTATCCACCCTTCTCTCTCATTCTGTCTCTATCCACATCTCTCTCTCACTCTGCCTCTATCCACGTCTCCATCTCTCACTCTGCCTCTCTACACCTCTTTGTCTCTCACTCTGCCTCTCTCCACCTCTCCGTCTCTCACTCTGCCTCTCTCCACCTCTCTCTCTCACTCTGCCTCTCTCCACCTCTCTCTCTCACTCTGCCTCTCTCCTCCTCTCTCACTCTGTCTCTCTCTCACTCTGCCTCTATCCACCTCTCTGTCTCTTATATTGCCTCTATCCACCTTTCTCTTTCTGGTATTTCACCCAGTAGACATGGGAGTTATTCAAAATTAGATTTGTTTTCGATTTCTTTGTGGATCTGTGTAATCTGAGGGAAATATGTGTCTCTAATATGGTCATACATTTGGCAGGAGATTAGGAAGTGCCGCTCAGTTTCCACCTCATTTTGTGGGCTGTGTGCACATAACCTGTCTTCTCTTGAGAGCCAGGTCTGCCTTCAGTGGCCTTTCTCAATAGCAAGGCCATGCCCACTGAGTCTGTACATAGTCAAAGCTTTCCTTAATTTTGGGTCAGTCACAGTGGTCAGGTATTCTGCCACTGTGTACTCTCTGTTTAGGGCCAAATAGCATCCTAGTTTTCTCCATTTCTTTGTTAATTCTTTCCAATGTGTCAAGTAGTTATCTTTTTGTTTTCTCATGATTTGGTTGGGTCTAAATGTGTTGCTGTCTTGGGGCTCTGTGGGGACTCTTCTCAAGGTTCATCTCTCTGGAGGTGATGGCTTTGTTATGGAAGGTTTGGGAATCAAATCAAAGTTTACTAGTCACGTGCACCGAATACAACAGGTGTAGACCTTACAGTTAAATGCTTACTTACAGGCTCTAACCAATAGTGCCAAAAAGGTATTAGCTAAACAATAGGTAAGTAAAGAAATTAAACAACAGTAAAAAGACAGGCTATATACAGTAGCGAGGCTATAAAACTAGCGAGGCTACGTACAGACACCGGTTAGTCGGGCTGATTGAGGTAGTATGTACATGTAGATATGGTTAAAGTGACTATGCATATATGTTGAACAGAGAGTAGCAGTAGCGTAAAAGAGGGGTTGGCGGGTGGCGGGTGGCGGGACACAATGCAGATAGCCCGGTTAGACAATGTACGGGAGCACTGGTTGGTCGGCCCAATTGAGGTAGTATGTACATGAATGTATAGTTAAAGTGACTATGCATATATGATAAACAGAGAGTAGCAGCAGCGTAAAAAAAGGGGTTGGGGGGGCACACAATGCAACTAGTCCGGGTAGCCATTTGATGACCTGTTCAGGAGTCTTATGGCTTGGGGGTAAAAACTGTTGAGAAGCCTTTTTGTCCTAGATATGGCACTCCGGTATCGCTTGCCATGCGGTAGTAGAGAGAACAGTCTATGACTGGGGTGGCTGCGGTCTTTGACAATTTTTAGGGCCTTCCTCTGACACCGCCTGGTGTAGAGGTCCTGGATGGCAGGCAGCTTAGCCCCAGTGATGTACTGGGCCGTACGCACTACCCTCTGTAGTGCCTTGCGGTCGGAGGCCGAGCAATTGCCGTACCAGGCGGTGATGCAACCGGTCAGGATGCTCTCGATGTTGCAGCTGTAGAACCTTTTGAGGATCTCAGGACCCATGCCAAATCTTTTTAGTTTCCTGAGGGGGAATAGGCTTTGTCGTGCCCTCCACGACTGTCTTGGTGTGTTTGGACCATTCTAGTTTGTTGTTGATGTGGACACCAAGGAACTTGAAGCTCTCAACCTGCTCCACTACAGCCCCGTCGATGAGAATGGGGGCGTGCTCGGTCCTCCTTTACCTGTAGTCCACAATCCTCTCCTTAGTCTTGGTTACGTTGAGGGATAGGTTGTTATTCTGGCACCACCCGGCCAGGTCTCTGACCTCCTCCCTATAGGCTGTCTCGTCATTGTCGGTGATCACGCCTACCACTGTTGTGAATCACTTCCTTTTAGGTGGTTGTAGAGTTTAACAGCTCTTTTCTGGATTTTGATAATTAGCGGGTATCGGCCTAGTTCTGCTCTGCATGCATTATTTGGTGTTTTACGTAGTACCCAGAGTTTACTGTCAGGGCCCAGGTCTGACAGAATCTGTGCAGAAGATCTAGGTGCTGCTGTATGCCCTTCTTGGTTGGTGACAGAAGCACCAGATCATCAGCAAACAGTAGGCATTTGACTTCAGATTCTAGTAGGGTGAGGCCGGGTGCTGCAGACTGTTCTAGTGCCCTCGCCAATTCGTTGATATATATGTTAAAGAGGGTGGGGCTTAAGCAGCATTCCTGTCTCACCCCCCGGCCCTGTGGAAAGAAATGTTTGTGTGTTTTGCCAATTTTAACCACACACTTGTTGTTTGTGTACATCGATTTTATAATGTTGCATGTTTTTCCCCCAACACCACTTTCCATCGATTTTTTATAGCAGACCCTCATGCCAAATTGTGTCAAAGGCTTTTTTATCTCTCACTCTCTCTCTCCATATCCTCTCTCTCTCTCTCACCCTCTTCTCTCTCTCTTTCTCTCTCTCCATCTCCTCTCTCTATGTCTCACCCTCTTCTCTCTCTCTCTCTCTCTCTCTCTCTCTCTCTCTCTCTGTCTCTATCTCCTCTCTCTCTGTCTCACCCTCTTCTCTCTCTCTCTCATCTCCTCTCTCTCTATCTCACCCTTTTCTCTCTCTCTCTCTCTCTCTCTCTCTCTCTCTCTCTCTCTCTCTCTCTCTCTCTCACTCTCTCTCTCTCTCACTCTCTCCATCTCCTCTCTCTCTGTCTCACCCTCTTCTCTCTCTCTCTCTCTCTGTGTCCCCCTCTTCTTTCTCTCTCTCTCCCTTTCTCTCTCTCTCCCTCTTCACTCTCTCTCTCTCCCTCTCTCCACTCTCACTCTCTCTCTCTCCCGTTGCTTTGCTATGTGTGACTGTGTAACCCTCACTGCACGTTGAGGAATATTTGGCCATGAGCCATTCACAAGACACTGTATAGAACACCGTTTACACATGATTATTCTATTTGGGTAGCTAGCTGAGAAATGAAAAACATCATTCTTATGGATGACATTGATATGAACCTCATTTAATCATAATGGGTCCTGTTTTTCCAATATAAGAACTCTTGTCAAATCAACCACCAGTATGACTAAGTCAAAGCCCACTCTAATTTGTGTAACCCCAAAAGCCTCTTGAAAATCAATCAATGCTAAGTATGAATGTTAATCTCTCTCTCTCTCTCTCTTTCTCTTTCTCTTTCTCTTTCTCTCGATCTGTTTGTATTCCCGGTAACACTTCATTTGGATCCTCTACAGATTATCTACAAACTATCAGTAACATTTATCCTAACCCTAAACGTAACCCCAACCCTTACCCTAAACCTGACCATAACCGTAGCAAGCAGTTGCTTATCAACAGATAGTTTGTCAGTTGTGGAAAAAGTACCCAATTATCATACTTGAGTAAAAGTAAAAATACCTTAATAGAATATAATTCAAGTGAAAGTGAAAGTCACCCAGTAAAATACTACTTGAGTAAAATTAAGCAAACCCGACGGCACCATTTTCTTGTTTTGTTTGTTTGCGGATAGCCAGGGGCACTCTAATATTCAGACATCATTTACAAAATGAACCATTTGTGTTTAGTGAGTCCGTCAGATCAGAGACAACAGGGATGACCTTTTGATAAGTGCATGAATTTGACAAATTTCTTGTCCTGCTAGCCATTCAAAATGTAACAAGTACTTTTGGGTGTCAGGAGAAATGTATGGAGTAAAAAGTACATTATTGACTTTAGGAATGTAGTGAAGTAAAAGTAAAAGTTGTAAAAAATATAAATAGTAAAGAAAAGTACAGATACCCCAAATAACTACTTAAGTAGTACTTTAAAGTATTTTTACTAAAGTACTTTCCACCACTGTAGTAGAGCATCTACAGATGGACTATCCAAATACATTGTGACCGTATTCCATTTTGTAAGTGGACATGTGTTACGCTCGTCGTTGAATGAATGAGACCAAAGTGCAGCGTGGAAAGTGTTCATGATAATTCAATACTGAAACACCGACAAAACAACGAAATTTAAACGAACGTAAAGTTCTGGAGGGCTATACGGCAACTGTGCAAAAACAAGATCCCACAAACTAGGGTGGAAAACAGGCTGCCTAAGTATGATTCCCAATCAGAGACAACGATAGACAGCTGCCTCTGATTGGGAACCATACCCGGCCAACAAAGAAATAGAAAACTAGAATGTCCACCCAAATCACACCCTGACCTAACCAAATAGAGAAATAAAAAGGCTCTCTAAGGTCAGGGCGTGACAACATGACACAACTCTACTGTTATATTCTCTTTTCATGCTCTCTCTCTCTCTCTCTCTCTCTCTCTCTCTCTCTCGCTCTCTCTCTCTCAATTCAATTCAATTCAAGGGGCTTTATTGGCATGGGATACATATGTTAACATTGCCAAAGCAATGCTCTGTTTGCATTCCCTTTTGAAAGTGGACATAAATCAATATGACTCAAAGCACTGAGATACAATTCTTTGCTGTTATTTTCTCTTTTCTCCTTTCATGCTCAATGTCATTCCATATCTACCAGAGAACTCTACAGGTATAACCAGTGTCTACAGTTATGATCAGTGCTCAGCTTTCTAAAGAAGACCCAAATTAAAGGCAAACCCTAGACCTGCCAAAGCCATGCTCAAGTTGTTTTCTAAAAACCCCTTGGAAGTGTGGCTGTGTAATTGTGTTACTCTGCTAAACTGAATTCTGTATGCCGGTAAACATCCCTTAGTTGTGAGAGTAGTAGCACTCCACTGATTACTTTTAGTGTGTGGTTTTAAGGCTGAGTGACATAACATATACAGTGCATTTGGAAAGTATTCAGACCCCTTCACTTTTTCCACATTTTGTTACGTAGCCTTATTTAGCCTTATTCTAAAATTGATTAAATTGTTTTTTCCCTCATCAATCTACACACAATACAAATCAAATCAAATCAAAGTTTATTTGTCACGTGCGACAGGTGAAATGCTTACTTACAGGCTCTAACCAATAGTTAGAGCCTGTAATGACAAAACAAAATAGGTTTTTAGACATTTTAGCATTCCTGCTTATAAGCAAAAAACTAAAGCAGGAAGTACCAGTGACTCACTCGATACGGAAGTAGTCAGATGAGGCGGATGTTAAGCTACAGGACTGTTTTGCTAGCACAGACTGGTATGTTCCGTGATTCATCCAATGGCATTGAGGAGTATAGCACATCAGTCACTGGCTTCATTAATAAGTTCATCGACAATGCCATGGAAAGCAGGCAACATCCGCATCGAGCTGCCGCTTTCAAGCAGCGGGACACTAATCCAGACGCTTATAAGAAATCCCGCTATGCCCTCAGATGAACCATAAAAAGGCAAAGGGTCAATACAGGACTAAGATTGAATCCTACTACACTGGCTCTGACGCTCATCGGATGTGGCAGCTGGTGCTCATCGGATGTGGCAGGGCCGTGAGCTGCCCAGTGACGCGAGCCTACCAGACGAGCTAAATGCCTTTTATGCTCGCTTCGAGTCAAGCAACACTGAAGCATGCACGAGAGCACCAGCTGTTCCGGACAACTGTGTGATCACACTCTCCGTAGCCGATGTGAGCAAGACCATTAAACAGGTCAACATTCAAAAGGCCGCGGGGCCAGATGGATTGCCAGGACATGTACTCAGAGCATGCGTGGACCAACTGTCAAGTGTCTTCACTGACATTTTTAACCTCTCCCTGACCAAGTCTGTAATATCCTACATGTTTCAAGCAGACCACCATAGTCCCTGTGCCCAAGAAAGTGAAGGTAACCTGCCTAAATGACTACCGTCCCCTAGCACGTCGGTAGCCATGAAGTGCTTTGAAAGGTTGGTCATGGCTCACATCAACACCATCAACCCAGAAACCCTAGACCCACTCCAATTCGCATACCACTCCAACAGATCCACAGATGACCAATCTCCATCACACTCCACACTGCCCTTTCACACCTGGACAAATAGAACACATATGTGATAATACTGCTCATTGACTACAGCTCAGTGTTCAACACCATAGTGCCCACTAAGCTAATCACTAAGCTAAGGACCCTGGGACTAAACACCTCCCTCTGAAACTGGATCCTGGACTTCCTGACGGGCCACCCCCAGGTGGTAAGGGTAGGTAACAACACATCTGCCACGCTGATCCTCAATAGTGGGGCTAAGTCCACTCCTGTGCGTGCTTAGTCCCCTTCTGTACTCCCTGTTCACCCATGACTGCGTGGGCAAGCACAACTTCAACACCATCGTTAAGTTTGCTGATGACCAACAACGACGAGACAGCACATAGGGAGATCAGAGACCTGGCCGTGTGGTCCCAGGACAACAACCTCTCCCTCAACATGATCAAGACTAAGGAGATGATTGTGGACTGCAGGAAAAGGAGTGCTGAGCGCGCCACAATTCTCATCGACGGAGCTGTAGTGGAGCAGGTCAAGAGTTAAGTTCCTTGGTGTCCACAAACTATCATGGTCCAAACACACCAAGACAGTCGTGAAGAGGGCACGACAAAACCTTTTCCCCCTCAGGAGACTAAAAAGATCTGGTATGTGTCCCCAGATCCTCAAAAAGTTATACAGCTGCACCATCGAGAGCATCCTGACCGGTTGCATCACTGCCTGGTATGACAACTGCTCGGCACCCAACTGTAAGGCGCTAGAAAGGGTAATGCGTACGGCCCAGTACATCACTGGGGCCAAGCTTCCTGCCATCCAGGACCAATATACTAGGCGGTGTCAGAGGAAGGCCCAAAAAATTGTCAAAGACTCCAGTCACCCAAGTCATAGACTGTTCTCTCTGCTACTGCACAGCAAGCGGTACCGGACCGCCAAGTCTAGGTCCAAAACGATCCTTTACAGCGTCTACCCCAAAGCCATAAGACTCCTGAACAATTAATCAAATGGCCACCGGACTATTTACATATACCCCCCAGCTGCTTCGCGCTGTTTATTATCTATGCGTAGTCACTTTACCCCTACCTACATGTCCAAATTACCTCAACTAACCTGTTCCCCTGCACATTGACTCGGTACCGGCACCCCTTGTATATAGCCTCGTTATTGTTATGTTATTGTGTTACTTTTTATTTAATTTTTTACTTTAGTATATTTAGTAAATATTTTCTCAAGTCTATTTCTTGAACTGCATTTTTGGCTAAGGGCTTGTAAATAAGCATTTCACGGTAAGTGACAAATAAAATTTGACTCGTTTTGATTTGACACATGTATTTAGGAACATTCTCCCATTCTTCTCTGCAGATCCTCTCAAGCTCTGTCAGGTTGAATGGGGAGTGTCACTGCACAGCTATTTTCAGGTCTCTCCAGAGAGTCTCATAGCAAAGGGTCTGAATTCTTATGTAAATAAGGTATTTCAGATGTATTTGCACAAATTTCTAAAAACCTGTTTTTGCTTTGTCATTATGGGGTATTTTGTGTAGGTTGATAAGAAGTTTTTTATGTAATCAATTTTAGAATAAAGCTGTAACTTTAATACTTAATACTTTCTGAATGCACTGTACAGTACACAAAATTACCTCAGCCACCCACTAGTCATGCATGGTTACACACAGGGATGTGTTAGTAAATAATAATGGTTGGGTTAACGCTGATTGTCGTTCATGGTGAATAAGGTAATGATCCTTATAGTTTCCATGATAGGTGGGTAAATGCCTGTGCAAAATAAAAAAGGTGCCCTCCACTACACCACTGGTTTAACACAACAGAATGTGACGTCAACATCAGAATGCTTTAAGGTGATAAAATGTGGTCTGACTTTATCTGCACAATCAGTCCATCATAAAACACCCTAAAGGTTGTACATTTTAAGGTTGTCAACTGCAAAGCTGTAGACTTTCAAGTCACTGCAATTGCTGGGGTTTCCCCATTGGGCACAGATGTCAATTCAACGTCTATTCCACATTGGTTCAACATAATTTCATTGAAATTATGTGGAAATAACTGAGTCAACCAGTGTGTGACCAGTGTGTATTTTGCTCTGAACACCGAAGTGCAGGTAAACATAAGCAGACTATGACTGTGGCCCTACATAAAAAATATATGTTTATCTCACAGACATGGCAGGGTATGGAGATTTACGTCATGTCACGTTTTATCCATTACTGTCACTCTCTCTCGCTCACTCACTCTCTTTTCGTCTTTACGTGGATATGTATGTGTCTCTCTCCTGCTCTCTCCCTCTCTCAATCCATATCTTTCTCCCTCTCTCCCCATCCATTTCTTTCTCCATCTCTCTACTTCTCTCTCTTGTCTATCTCCTCTGTGGACAGGAGAAGATAGCCTCCCCCTGCTGTGACCTATAAAATGGATAATGCTCCATCGACTCCTGTGGCAGATTCACCTAGCCATGCCACCAAAGTGTTAGCGTAGAGTAAAGAAGCTTTTTCAAAGTTTTGATAAACTGCCAACTTCCCTCTGACTGGGCTAAACATGATGGAGGATGGAGGTTGACTTGAGTTAGGGGGGAGGGGTAGATGGAGAGAGAGAGGAACGGTGGGTTGTTGATGGGTGCTCTGGATCAAGGCCAGTTTTAGGACGTGTGGTGTGGAAGTGTCTATGTGTCGAGGGTTAAATCTGAGGTTTTGTACATGAAAGTACATGAAAGTACAATCAGGGCTGCCTGATTCTCTTGTCAAGATTTACTTTCATCTAAAGAGTTGATTTTCTTTGGGATGTTTCAGAGAAGCTTGTCTGTTAAGTCTGCAGAGTTTTCTGTCCTACTGTCCATTCTACTATTCCTCACTGTTAGCTCTCCTTTTCAGTAATACAGAGTAATTGTCAGCCTAGGATATCGCTCTGCGCTATTGGCTACACCTGTTAAATACTGAGCTGCCATCAGAAACTAACTTCATAACAACTGTCAGCAGTCAGTCGGAGTTAATGTGTTAGATCTAAGCAAAAACTATAATCTGATAAATTCAAGACCACTCCAACACCTGTTGCAATGCAATACAATACATCCCACTGGGAAAAAATACTGGTTGAATCAACATTGTTTCCACGTTACTTCAACAACAAAAATGAATGTGATTGTAATGCCCGGGGATGTTTCGGAGAAGCTTGTCTGTTAAGTCTGCAGAGTTTTCTGTCCTACTGTCCATTCTACTATTCCTCACTGTTAGCTCTCCTTTTCAGTAATTCAGAGTAATTGTCAGCCTAGGATATCGCTCTGCGCTATTGGCTACACCTGTTAAATACTGAGCTGCCATCAGAAACTAACTTCATAACAACTGTCAGCAGTCAGTCGGAGTTAATGTGTTAGATCTAAGCAAAAACTATAATCTGATAAATTCAAGACCACTCCAACACCTGTTGCAATGCAATACAATACATCCCACTGGGAAAAAATACTGGTTGAATCAACATTGTTTCCACGTTACTTCAACAACAAAAATGAATGTGATTGTAATGCCCGGGGTGTAGTGGAGGAAGAAGTCAGACGCAGGAGACAGAGAGTTCAGAGTAGCGCTACTTCTTTTTTCACCACACCGGTGAAAACGACACCACTCAAAACAAATGCCCCAAAACACAGGGGAACTAAACAGTCCCGAAAATAACTCACGTACACGAACAACCGTGACTTACAGGCGTGTACACGAGTACACATAAAACAATCCCGCACACCCAGCAGGCGGGTCGGCTGGATAATAAAGCCCAACTAATTAACCTAACTAAAAACAGGTGTAACTAATAAACAGACAATGAGGGGGAGGAAAAGATCAGTGGCAGCTAGTAGGCCGGTGACGACGACCGCCGAGCGCCACCCGAACAGGAAGGGGAGCCACCTTCGGTAGAGGTCGTGACAGTGATGACGTTGAATCAACGTGGAAAACTGATTGGAATTTCGTATTTTCTTCATCCAACTTTTAACCTAAGTCCCATGACATGGTGACATTTTTTGTTGATTTCATGTTGAATTCAGGTTAGTTGACAACTCAACCAAATGTAAATCAAAACCAGACGTTGAATTGGACTGCCTAGTGGGATGAAACCTACTGCCAGTATCTGAAACGGACCTATATTCTGGACCACCATCTCCAGCTATGTTATTTTATACAATGACCTTGATCACAGATGTACACACTCCCTCATACACAAACACTCCCACACACACAAACACTTCGACAAACACAAACACTCCCACACACACAAACACTCCGACAAACACAAACACTCCCACACACACAAACACTCCCAACACACTAACACTCCCACCACACTAACACTCCGACAAACACAAACACTCCCTCATACACAAACACTCCCACACACACAAACACTCCCACCACACTAACACTCCCACCACACTAACACTCCGACAAACACAAACACTCCCTCATACACAAACACTCCCACACACACAAACACTCCGATAAACACAAACACTCCCTCATACACAAACACTCCCACCACACTAACACTCCCACACACACAAACAGTCCCTCATACACAAACACTCCCACATACACAAACACTCCCTCATACACAAACACTCCCTCATACACAAACACTCCCACACACACGAACACTCCCACACACACGAGCACTCCCTCATACACAAACACTCCCACATATATAAACACTCCCACATACACAAACACTACCTCAAACACAAACACTCCCACACACACAAACACTCCCTCATACACAAACACTCCCTCATACACAAACACTCCCTCATACACAAACACTCCCACACACACAAACACTCCCTCATACACAAACACTCCCTCATACACAAACACTCCCTCATACACAAACACTCCCTCAAACACAAACACTCCCACACACACAAACACTCCCTCATACACAAACACTCCCACATACATAAACACTCCCACATACACAAACACTCCCTCATACACAAACACTCCCTCATACATAAACACTCCCACATACACAAACACTACCTCAAACACAAACACTCCCACACACACAAACACTCCCTCATACACAAACACTCCCTCATACACAAACACTCCCTCAAACACAAACACTCCCACACACACAAACACTCCCTCATACACAAACACTCCCACACATAGACAGCAAGGGCCAGCTCATTCTTACAACATAATATGCACTTAAAGTATATACCCCCCCCCCCCCCCACACACACACACACACTTTCACAAAAACCTCTTACCATTGTATGTTGGCTGTAGAATTTACATGACTAGAAAGAGAAATTGAATAATTAATGAGCCTTGACTGTACCTTGACTCATGCAGACACTGAAGGGAAAATATTATGGACAGAATGAAACACACACTTCCCTGCATGAGACACACACTAGAGGTCGTCTTTGAGGAACAGAACAAAATTCTCAGAATTCTGCATTTAACTTTTAGCATGAGTACTGCATGTACTTTTTGCAATGACATAAGAGTTCCTTGAAAAGTAACTTCATTGCACAACCTCTTTAAAATATGAAACCATTAGCATTTCTAAAATGTTTTACCCGAATTGTACCTGAAAGTACATTTTCCTTTTGTCGAGTACTTCACTACTGCATGTGAAATGTCAATAGCCCTCTGTCATC